>NW_025727981.1:0-41121 GCF_021461385.2 Schistocerca piceifrons | reverse complement strand
CAGTATTCTTGTACTTAAGTCGGCATTGTGCCTTTTCTACTTAATTCCGATCCAATTTCTGTGATTCATCGTCAATAAGAATGTTTAAGGGATACAGTAAACCTGAAGTGAAGCATCAGAATCTATAACTTGTGTCACAGGAATGGTTCAAAACATAGACAGAAGGAAGAGTCCGTCTTCTTGTACTTAAGTCGGCATTGTGCCTATTGTATTTAATTCCGATGCAATTTTTGTGTTCCATCGTCGATACGATGGTCCAAGGGATACAGTAAACCTGGAGTGAAGCATCGGATTCTATAACTAGTGTCCCAGGGATGGTTCAAATCATATTCAGTAAGAAGAGTTAGTCTTTTTGTAGTTAATTCGGCATTGTGCTTTTTGTATTTAATTCTAATGCAATTTTTCTGTCTTTCATCGTCAATAAGAAGGTGAAAGGGATACAGTAAACCTGAAGTGAAGCATCGGAATCTAAAACTACTATCACAGGAATGGTTCAAAGCATAGTCAGTAAAAAGAGTCAGTCTTCTTGTACTTAAGTCTGCATTGTGCTTTTTGTATTTAATTCCGATGCAATATCTGTGTTTCATTGTCAATAAGGAGGTCCAAGGGATACAGTAAACCTGGGGTGAAGCATCGGAATCTATAACTAGTGTCACAGGAATGGTTCAAATCACAGACAGTAAGAAGAGTCAGACTTCTTGTACTTAAGTCGGCATTGTGCCTTCTGTATTTAATTGCGATGCAATTTCTGTGTTTCATCGTCAATAAGAAGGTCCAAGGGATACAGTAAACCTGGAGTGAAGTATCAGAGTCTATAACTAGTGTCACAGGAATGGTTCAAAGCATAGACAGTATGAAGAGTCAGTCTTCCTGTACTTAATTCGGCATTGAGCCTTTTGTATTTAATTCCGCTGGAATTTCTGTGTTTCATCGTCAATACGAAAGGTCCAAGGGATACAATAATCCTGAAGATAAGCATCGGAATCTATAACTAGTGTCACAGGAATGGTTCAAACATACTCAGTAAGAAGGGTCAGTCTTCTTGTAGTTAAGTTGGCATTGTGCCAATCTATTTAATTCCGATGCAATTTCTGTGTTTCATAGTCAATAAGAAGGTCCAAGGGATACAGTAAACCTGAAACGTACAATCGAAATCTTTAACTAATGTCACAGGAATGGTTCAAAGCATAGACAGCAGGAAAAGTCAGTCTACATGTACTTAAGTCGGCATTGTGCATTTTGTATTTAATTCCGAAGCAACTTCTGCGTTTCATCGTCAATAAGAAGGTCCAAGGGATACAGTAGACCTAAATTGAAGCATCTGAATCTATAACTAGTGTCACAGGAATGGTTCAAAACATAGACAGTAAGAAGAGTCAGTCTTCTTGTACTTACGTCGGCATTGTGCCTTTTGTATTTAATTCCGATGCAATTTCTGTGTTTCACCGTCAATAAGAAGGTCAGAGGGATACAGTAAACCTGAAGTGTAGCATCGGAATCTATAACTAGAGTCACAGGAATGGTTCAAAACATAGACAGTAAGAAGAGTCAGTTTTCTTGTACTCAATTCGGCATTGTGCATTTTGTATTTACTTCCAATGCAATTTTTGTGTTTCAACGTCAATAAGAAGGTCCAAGGGATACAGCAAACCTGGAGTGAAGCATTGAAATCTATAACTAGTGTCACAGGGACGGTTCAAACATAGACAGTAAGATGAATCAGTATGCTTGTACTTATGTCGGCATTGCGCCTTTTCTACGTAATTCCAATACAATTTCTGTGTTTCATCGTCAATAAGAAGGTCCAAGGGATACAGAAAAACCTGGGGTGAAGCTTCGGAATCTATAACTAGTGTCCCAGGCATGGTTGAAAACTTAGACAGTAAGAAGAGTAGGTGTTCTTGTACTTAAGTCGGCATTGTGCCTTTTGTATTTAATTCCGGTGCAATTTCTGTGTTTCATCGTCAATAAGAAGGTCAGTGGGATACAGTAATCCTGAAGTGAAGCATCGGAATCTATGACTAGTGTCACAGGAATGGTTCAAAACATAGTCAGTAACAAGAGTCAGACTTCCTGTACATAATTCGGCATTGTGCCTTTTGTATTTAATTCTGATGTAATTTCTGTGTTTCATCGTCAATAAGAAGGTCAGAGGGATACAGTAAACCTGAAGTGAAGCATTGGAATCTATAACAAGTGTCACAGGAATGGGTCAAAACATAGTCAGTAAGAAGTGTCAGTCTTCTTGTACTTAAGTCGGCATAGTGCTTCTTGTATTTAATTCCGATGCAATTTTTGTTTTTCATCGTCAACAAGAAGGTCCAAGGGATACAGTAAACCTGAAGGGAATCGTCGGAATCTATAACTAGTGTCACAGGAATGGTTCAAAACATAGTCTGTAAGAAGAGTCGGTCTTCTTGTACTTAAGTCATCATTGCGCCTTTTCTATTTAATTCTGATGCAATTTCTGTGTTTCATCGTCAATAAGAAGGTCCAAGAGATACAATAAACCTGGAGTGATGCATCGGAATCTACAACTAGTGTCACAGGATTGGTTCAAGTCATAGACAGTAAGAGGAGTCCGACTTCTTTTACTTAAGTCGGCATTGTGCCTTTTGTATTTAATTCCGATGCTATTTCTGTGTTTCATCGTCAATAGGAAGGTCAGAGGGATACAGTAATCCTGAAGTGAAGCATTGGAATCTATGACTAGTGTCACAGGAATGGTTCAAAACATAGTCAGTAAGAAGAGCCAGTCTTCTTGTACTTATGTCGGCATTGTGCCTTTTGTATTTAATTCCGATGCAATTTCTGTGTTTCACCGTCAATAAGAAGGTCAGAGGGATACAATAAACCTGACGTGAAGCATCGGAATCTATAACTAGTGTCACAGGAATGGTTCAAAACATAGTCAGTAAGAAGAGTCAGTCTTCTTGTACTTAAGTCGGCATTGTGCCTATTGTATTTAATTCCGATGCAATTTCTGTGTTTCACCGTCAATAAGAAGGTCAGAGGGATACAGTAAACCTGAAGTCAAGCATCGGAATCTATAACTAGAGTCAAAGGAATGGTTAAAAACATAGACAGTAAGAAGAGTCAGTTTTCTTGTACTTATTTCGGCATTGTGCCTTTTGTATTTAATTCCGATGCAATTTCTGTGTTTCATCGTCAATAAGAGAGTCCAAGGGATGCAGTAAACCTGAAGGGAATCGTCGGAATCTATAACTAGTGTCACAGGAATGGTTCAAAACATAGTCAGTAGGAAGAGTCGGTCTTCTTGTACTTAAGTCATCATTGTGCCTTTTCTATTTAATTCTGATGCAATTTCTGTGTTTCATCGTCAATAAGAAGGTCCAAGGGATACAGTAAACCTGGAGTGAAGCATCGGAATCTATAACTAGTGTCACAGGATTGGTTCAAACCATAGACAGTAAGAAGTGTCAGACTTCTTTTACTTAAGTCGGCATTGTGAATTTTGTATTTAATTCCGATGCTATTTCTGTGTTTCATCGTCAATAAGAAGGTCAGAGGGATACAGTAATCCTGAAGTGAAGCATCGGAATTTATGACTAGTGTCACAGGAATGGTTCAGAACATAGTCAGTAAGAAGAGTCAGGCTTCTTGTACTTAAGTCGGTATTGTGCCTTTTGTAATTAATTCCGATGCAATTTCTGTGTTTCCACGTCAATACGAAGGTCAGAGGGATACAGTAAACCTGAAGTGACGCATCGGAATCTATAACTAGTGTCACAGGAATGGTTCAAAGCATAGTCAGTAAGAAGAGTCAGTCTTCTTGTACTTAAGTTGGCATTGTACTATTTGTATTTAATTGCGATGCAATTTTTGTGTTTCATCGTCAATAAGAAAGTCCATGGGGTACAGTAAACCTGGAGTGAAGCATCGAAATCTATAACTAGTGTCACAGGGACGGTTCAAAACATAGACAGTAAGATGAGTCAGTATTCTTGTACTTAAGTCGGCATTGTGCCTTTTCTACTTAATTCCGATCCAATTTCTGTGATTCATCGTCAATAAGAATGTCCAAGGGATACAGTAAACCTGAAGTGAAGCATCAGAATCTATAACTTGTGTCGCAGGAATGGTTCAAAACATAGACAGAAGGAAGAGTCCGTCTTCTTGTACTTAAGTCGGCATTGTGCCTATTGTATATAATACCGATGCAATTTTTGTGTTCCATCGTCAACACGATGGTCCAAGGGATACAGTAAATCTGGAGTGAAGCATCGGATTCTATGAATAGTGTCCCAGGGATGGTTCAAATCATATTCAGTAAGAAGAGTCAGTCTTCTTGTAGTTAATTCGGCATTGTGCTTTTTGTATTTAATTCTAATGCAATTTTTCTGTCTTTCATCGTCAATAAGAAGGTGAGAGGGATACAGTAAACCTGAAGTGAAGCATCGGAATCTATAACTAGTATCACAGGAATGGTTCAAAGCATAGTCAGTAAAAAGAGTCAGTCTTCTTGTACTTAAGTCTGCATTGTGCTTTTTGTATTTAATTCCGATGCAATATCTGTGTTTCATCGTCAATAAGGAGGTCCAAGGGATGCAGTAAACCTGGAGTGAAGCATCGGAATCTATAACTAGTGTCACAGGAATGGTTCAAATCACAGACAGTAAGAAGAGTCAGACTTCTTGTACTTAAGTCGGCATTGTGCCTTCTGTATTTAATTGCGATGCAATTTCTGTGTTTCATCGTCAATAAGAAGGTCCAAGGGATACAGTAAACCTGGAGTGAAGTATCAGAGTCTGTAACTAGTGTCACAGGAATGGTTCAAAGCATAGACAGTATGAAGAGTCAGTCTTCCTGTACTTAATTCGGCATTGAGCCTTTTGTATTTAATTCCGCTGGAATTTCTGTGTTTCATCGTCAATACGAAAGGTCCAAGGGATACAGTAATCCTGAAGATAAGCATCGGAATCTATAACTAGTGTCACAGGAATGGTTCAAACATACTCAGTAAGAAGGGTCAGACCTTCTTGTAGTTAAGTTGGCATTGTGCCAATCTATTTAATTCCGATGCAATTTCTGTGTTTCATCGTCAATAAGAAGGTCCAAGGGATACAGTTAACCTGAAACGTACAATCGAAATCTTTAACTAATGTCACAGGAATGGTTCAAAACATAGACAGCAGGAAGAGTCAGTCTACATGTACTTAAGTCGGCATTGTGCATTTTGTATTTAATTCCGAAGCAATTTCTGCGTTTCATCGTCAATAAGAAGGTCCAAGGGATACAGTAGACCTAAATTGAAGCATCTGAATCTATAACTAGTGTCACAGGAATGGTTCAAAACATAGACAGTAAGAAGAGTCAGTCTTCTTGTACTTACGTCGGCATTGTGCCTTTTGTATTTAATTCCGATGCAATTTCTGAGTTTCACCGTCAATAAGAAGGTCAGAGGGATACAGTAAACCTGAAGTGAAGCATCGGAATCTATAACTAGAGTCACAGGAATGGTTCAAAACATAGACAGTAAGAAGAGTCAGTTTTCTTGTACTTAATTCGGCATTGTGCCTTTTGGATTTAATTCCGATGCAATTTCTGTTTTTCATCGTCAATAAGAAGGTCCAAGGGATACAGTAATCCAGATGTTAACCATCGGAATCTATGACTAGTGTCACAGGAATGGTTCAAAACATAGTCAGTAAGAAGAGTCTGTCTTCTTGTACTTAAGTCATCATTGTGCATTTTGTATTTAATTCTGATGCAATTTCTGTGTTTCATCGTCAATAAGAAGGTCCAAGGGATACAGTAAACCTGGAGTGAAGCATCGGAATCTATAACTAGTGTCACAGGGATGGTTCAAAACATAGGCAGTAAGAAGAGAGAGTCCTCTTGTACTTAAGTCGGCATTGTGCCTTTTGTATTTAATTCCGGTGCAATTTCTGTGTTTCATCGTCAATAAGAAGGTCAGAGGGATACAGTAATCCTGAAGTGAAGCATCGGAATCTATGACCAGTGGCACAGGAATGGTTCAAAACATAGACAGTAAGAAGAGTCAGTCTTCTTGTACTTAAGTCGGTATTGTGCCTTTTGTATTTAATTCCGATGCAATTTCTGTGTTTCATCGTCAATAAGAGAGTCCAAGGGATACAGTAAACCTGAAGGGAATCGTCGGAATCTATAACTAGTGTCACAGGAATGGTTCAAAGCATAGTCGGTAGGAAGAGTCGGTCTTCTTGTACTTAAGTCATCATTGTGCCTTTTCTATTTAATTCTGATGCAATTTCTGTGTTTCATCGTCAATAAGAAGGTCCAAGGGATACAGTAAACCTGGAGTGAAGCATCGGAATCTTTAACTAGTGTCACAGGATTGGTTCAAACAATAGACAGTAAGAAGAGTCAGACTTCTTTTACTTAAGTCGGCATTGTGCCTTTTGTATTTAATTCCGATGTTATTACTGTGTTTCATCGTCAATAAGAAGGTCGGAGGGATACAGTAATCCTGAAGTGAAGCATCGGAATCTATAACTAGTGTCACAGGAATGGTTCAAAACATAGTCAGTAAGAAGAGTCAGGCTTCTTGTACTTAAGTCGGTATTGTGCCTTTTGTAATTAATTCCGATGCAATTTCTGTGTTTCCATGTCAATACGAAGGTCAGAGGGATACAGTAAACCTGAAGTGATGCATCGGAATCTATAACTAGTGCCACAGGAATGGTTCAAAGCATAGTCAGTAAGAAGAGACAGTCTTCTTGTACTTAAGTCGGCATTGTAGTATTTGTATTTAATTGCAATGCAATTTTTGTGTTTCATCGTCAATACGAGAGTCCAAGGGATACAGTAAACCTGGAGTGTAGCATCGAAATCTATAACTAGTGTCAGAGGGACGGTTCAAAACATAGACAGTATGATGAGTCAGTATTCTTGTACTTAAGTCGGCATTGTGCCTTTTCTACTTAATTCCGATCCAATTTCTGTGATTCATCGTCAATAAGAATGTTTAAGGGATACAGTGAACCTGAAGTGAAGCATGAGAATCTATAACTTGTGTCACAGGAATGGTTCAAAACATAGACAGAAGGAAGAGTCCGTCTTCTTGTCCTTAAGTCGGCATTGTGCCTATTGTATTTAATTCCGATGCAATTTTTGTGTTCCATCGTCAATACGATGGTCCAAGGGATACAGTAAACCTGGAGTGAAGCATCGGATTCTATAACTAGTGTCACAGGAATGGTTCAAAACATAGACAGAAGGAAGAGTCCGTCTTCTTGTCCTTATGTCGGCATTGTGCCTATTGTATTTAATTCCGATGCAATTTTTGTGTTCCATCGTCAATACGATGGTCCAAGGGATACAGTAAACCTGGAGTGAAGCATCGGATTCTATAACTAGTGTCCCAGGGATGGTTCAAAACATAGTCAGTAAGAAGAGTCAGTCTTCTTGTAGTTGATTCGGCATTGTGCTTTTTGTATTTAATTCTAATGCAATTTGTCTGTCTTTCATCGTCAATAAGAAGGTGAGAGGGATACAGTAAACCTGAAGTGAAGCATCGGAATCTATAACTAGTATCACAGGAATGGTTCAAAGCATAGTCAGTAAAAAGAGTCAGTCTTCTTGTACTTAAGTCTGCATTGTGCTTTTTGTATTTAATTCCGATGCAATTTCTGTGTTTCATCGTCAATAAGGAGGTCCAAGGGATACAGTAAACCTGGAGTGAAGCATCGGAATCTATAACTAGTGTCACAGGAATGGTTCAAATCACAGACAGTAAGAAGAGTCAGACTTCTTGTACTTAAGTCGGCATTGTGCCTTCTGTATTTAATTGCGATGCAATTTCTGTGTTTCATCGTCAATAAGAAGGTCCAAGGGATACAGTAAACCTGGAGTCAAGTATCAGAGTCTATAACTAGTGTCACAGGAATGGTTCAAAACATAGACAGTATGAAGAGTCAGTCTTCCTGTACTTAATTCGGCATTAAGCATTTTGTATTTAATTCCGCTGGAATTTCTGTGTTTCATCGTCAATACGAAAGGTCCAAGGGATACAGTAATCCTGAAGATAAGCATCGGAATCTTTAACTAGTGTCACAGGAATGGTTCAAACATACTCAGTAAGAAGGGTCAGTCTTCTTGTAGTTAAGTTGGCATTGTGCCTATTCTATTTAATTCCGATGCAATTTCTGTGATTCATCGTCAATAAGAACGTCCAAGGGATACAGTAAACCTGAAACGTACCATCGAAATCTGTAACTAATGTCACAGGAATGGTTCAAAACATAGACAGCAGGAAAGGTCAGTCTACATGTACTTAAGTCGGCATTGTGCCTTTTGTATTTAATTCCGATGCAATTTCTGTGTTTCATCGTCAATAAGAAGGTTCAAGGGATACAGTAGACCTAAATTGAAGCATCTGAATCTATAACTAGTGTCACAGGAATGGTTCAAAACATAGACAGTAAGAAGAGTCAGTCTTCTTGTACTTATGTCGGCATTGTGCCTTTAGTATTTAATTCCGATGCAATTTCTGTGTTTCACCGTCAATAAGAAGGTCAGAGGGATACAGTAAACCTGAAGTGAAGCATCGGAATCTATAACTAGAGTCACAGGAATGGTTCAAAACATAGACAGTAAGAAGAGTCAGTCTTCTTGTACTTAAGTCAGTATTGTGCCTTTTGTATTTAATTCCGATGCAATTTCTGTGTTTCATCGTCAATAAGAGAGTCCAAGGGATACAGTAAACCTGAAGGGAATCGTCGGAATCTATAACTAGTGTCACAGGAATGGTTCAAAGCATAGTCGGTAGGAAGAGTCGGTCTTCTTGTACTTAAGTCATCATTGTGCCTTTTCTATTTAATTCTGATGCAATTTCTGTGTTTCATCGTCAATAAGAAGGTCCAAGGGATACAGTTAACCTGGAGTCAAGTATCAGAGTCTATAACTAGTGTCACAGGAATGGTTCAAAACATAGACAGTATGAAGAGTCAGTCTTCCTGTACTTAATTCGGCATTAAGCCTTTTGTATTTAATTCCGCTGGAATTTCTGTGTTTCGTCGTCAATACGAAAGGTCCAAGGGATACAGTAATCCTGAAGATAAGCATCGGAATCTATAACTAGTGTCACAGGAATGGTTCAAACATACTCAGTAAGAAGGGTCAGTCTTCTTGTAGTTAAGTTGGCATTGTGCCAATTCTATTTAATTCCGATGCAATTTCTGTGTTTCATCGTCAATAAGAACGTCCAAGGGATACAGTAAACCTGAAACGTACCATCGAAATCTGTAACTAATGTCACAGGAATGGTTCAAAACATAGACAGCAGGAAAGGTCAGTCTACATGTACTTAAGTCGGCATTGTGCCTTTTGTATTTAATTCCGATGCAATTTCTGTGTTTCATCGTCAATAACAAGGTTCAAGGGATACAGTAGACCTAAATTGAAGCATCTGAATCTATAACTAGTGTCACAGGAATGGTTCAAAACATAGACAGTAAGAAGAGTCAGTCTTCTTGTACTTATGTCGGCATTGTGCCTTTAGTATTTAATTCCGATGCAATTTCTGTGTTTCACCGTCAATAAGAAGGTCAGAGGGATACAGTAAACCTGAAGTGAAGCATCGGAATCTATAACTAGAGTCACAGGAATGGTTCAAAACATAGACAGTAAGAAGAGTCAGTCTTCTTGTACTTAAGTCGGTATTGTGCCTTTTGTATTTAATTCCGATGCAATTTCTGTGTTTCATCGTCAATAAGAGAGTCCAAGGGATACAGTAAACCTGAAGGGAATCGTCGGAATCTATAACTAGTGTCACAGGAATGGTTCAAAGCATAGTCGGTAGGAAGAGTCGGTCTTCTTGTACTTAAGTCATCATTGTGCCTTTTCTATTTAATTCTGATGCAATTTCTGTGTTTCATCGTCAATAAGAAGGTCCAAGGGATACAGTAAACCTGGAGTGAAGCATCGGAATCTTTAACTAGTGTCACAGGATTGGTTCAAACAATAGACAGTAGGAAGAGTCAGACTTCTTTTACTTAAGTCGGCATTGTGCCTTTTGTATTTAATTCCGATGCTATTACTGTGTTTCATCGTCAATAAGAAGGTCAGAGGGATACAGTAATCCTGAAGTGAAGCATCGGAATCTATAACTAGTGTCACAGGAATGGTTCAAAACATAGTCAGTAAGAAGAGTCAGGCTTCTTGTACTTAAGTCGGTATTGTGCCTTTTGTAATTAATTCCGATGCAATTTCTGTGTTTCCATGTCAATACGAAGGTCAGAGGGATACAGTAAACCTGAAGTGATGCATCGGAATCTATAACTAGTGCCACAGGAATGGTTCAAAGCATAGTCAGTAAGAAGAGACAGTCATCTTGTACTTAAGTCGGCATTGTACTATTTGTATTTAATTGCAATGCAATTTTTGTGTTTCATCGTCAATAAGAAAGTCCAAGGGATACAGTAAACCTGGAGTGTAGCATCGAAATCTATAACTAGTGTCAGAGGGACGGTTCAAATCATAGACAGTAAGATGAGTCAGTATTCTTGTACTTAAGTCGGCATTGTGCCTTTTCTACTTAATTCCGATCCAATTTCTGTGATTCATCGTCAATAAGAATGTTTAAGGGATACAGTGAACCTGAAGTGAAGCATGAGAATCTATAACTTGTGTCACAGGAATGGTTCAAAACATAGACAGAAGGAAGAGTCCGTCTTCTTGTCCTTAAGTCGGCATTGTGCCTATTGTATTTAATTCCGATGCAATTTTTGTGTTCCATCGTCAATACGATGGTCCAAGGGATACAGTAAACCTGGAGTGAAGCATCGGATTCTATAACTAGTGTCACAGGAATGGTTCAAAACATAGACAGAAGGAAGAGTCCGTCTTCTTGTCCTTAAGTCGGCATTGTGCCTATTGTATTTAATTCCGATGCAATTTTTGTGTTCCATCGTCAATACGATGGTCCAAGGGATACAGTAAACCTGGAGTGAAGCATCGGATTCTATAACTAGTGTCCCAGGGATGGTTCAAAACATAGTCAGTAAGAAGAGTCAGTCTTCTTGTAGTTAATTCGGCATTGTGCTTTTTGTATTTAATTCTAATGCAATTTGTCTGTCTTTCATCGTCAATAAGAAGGTGAGAGGGATACAGTAAACCTGAAGTGAAGCATCGGAATCTATAACTAGTATCACAGGAATGGTTCAAAGCATAGTCAGTAAAAAGAGTCAGTCTTCTTGTACTTAAGTCTGCATTGTGCTTTTTGTATTTAATTCCGATGCAATTTCTGTGTTTCATCGTCAATAAGGAGGTCCAAGGGATACAGTAAACCTGGAGTGAAGCATCGGAATCTATAACTAGTGTCACAGGAATGGTTCAAATCACAGACAGTAAGAAGAGTCAGACTTCTTGTACTTAAGTCGGCATTGTGCCTTCTGTATTTAATTGCGATGCAATTTCTGTGTTTCATCGTCAATAAGAAGGTCCAAGGGATACAGTTAACCTGGAGTCAAGTATCAGAGTCTATAACTAGTGTCACAGGAATGGTTCAAAACATAGACAGTATGAAGAGTCAGTCTTCCTGTACTTAATTCGGCATTAAGCCTTTTGTATTTAATTCCGCTGGAATTTCTGTGTTTCATCGTCAATACGAAAGGTCCAAGGGATACAGTAATCCTGAAGATAAGCATCGGAATCTATAACTAGTGTCACAGGAATGGTTCAAACATACTCAGTAAGAAGGGTCAGTCTTCTTGTAGTTAAGTTGGCATTGTGCCTATTCTATTTAATTCCGATGCAATTTCTGTGTTTCATCGTCAATAAGAACGTCCAAGGGATACAGTAAACCTGAAACGTACCATCGAAATCTGTAACTAATGTCACAGGAATGGTTCGAAACATAGACAGCAGGAAAGGTCAGTCTACATGTACTTAAGTCGGCATTGTGCCTTTTGTATTTAATTCCGATGCAATTTCTGTGTTTCACCGTCAATAAGAAGGTCAGAGGGATACAGTAAACCTGAAGTGAAGCATCGGAATCTATAACTAGAGTCACAGGAATGGTTCAAAACATAGACAGTAAGAAGAGTCAGTTTTCTTGTACTTAATTCGGCATTGTGCCTTTTGGATTTAATTCCGATGCAATTTCTGTTTTTCATCGACAATAAGAAGGTCCAAGGGATACAGTAATCCTGATGTTAACCATCGGAATCTATGACTAGTGTCACAGGAATGGTTCAAAACATAGTCAGTAAGAAGAGTCTGTCTTCTTGTACTTAAGTCATCATTGTGCATTTTCTATTTAATTCTGATGCAATTTCTGTGTTTCATCGTCAATAAGAAGGTCCAAGGGATACAGTAAACCTGGAGTGAAGCATCGGAATCTATAACTAGTGTCACAGGAATGGTTCAAAACATAGACAGTAAGAAGAGTCAGACTTCTTTTACTTAAGTCGGCATTGTGCCTTTTGTATTTAATTCCGATGCAATTTCTGTGTTTCATCGTCAATAAGAAGGTCGAAGGGACACAGTAAACCTGGAGTGAAGCATCGGAGTCTATATCTAGTGTCCAGGAATGGTTCAAAACATAGACAGTAAGATGAGTTCGTCTTCTTGTACATAACTCGGCATTGTGCCTTTTGTATTTTATTCTGATGCAATTTCTGTGTTTCATCGTCAATAATAAGGTCAGAGGCATACAGTAAACCAGAAGCGAAGCATCGGAATCTATAACTAGTGTCACAGGAATTGATCAAAACGTAGTCAGTAAGAAGAGTCAGTCTTTTTGTACTTAAGTCGGCATTGTGCTTTTGTATTTATTTCCGATGCAATTCCTGTGTTTCATCGTCAATAAGAGGGTCCAAGGGATACAGTAAACCTGGAGTGAAGCATCGGAATCTATAACTAGTGTCACAGGCACGGTTCAAAACATAGACAGTAAGATGAGTCAGTATTCTTGTATTTAAGTCGGCATTGTGCCTTTTCTATTTAATTCATATGCAATTTCTGTGTTTCATCGTCAATAAGAAGGTCCAAGGGATACAGAAAACCTGAAGTGAAGCATCGGAATCTATAACTAGTGTCACAGGAATGGTTCAAAACATAGACAGTAGGAAGAGTCAGTCTTCTTGTACACAGGTCGGCATTGTGCCTATTGTATTTAATTCAGATGCAATTTCTGTGTTTCATCCTCACGAAGAAGGTCCAAGGGATACAGTAAACCTGGAGTGAAGCATAGGAATTTATTACTTGTGTCCCAGGGATGGTTCAAAACATAGACAGTAAGATGAGTCAGTATTCTTGTATTTAAGTCGGCATTGTGCCTTTTCTATTTAATTCATATGCAATTTCTGTGTTTCATCGTCAATAAGAAGGTCCAAGGGATACAGAAAACCTGAAGTGAAGCATCGGAATCTATAACTAGTGTCACAGGAATGGTCAAAACATAGACAGTGAGAAGAGTCAGACTTCATTTACTTAAGTCGGTATTGTGCCTTTTCTATTTAATTCCGATGCAATTTCTGTGTTTCATCGTCAATAAGAAGGTCAGAGGGATACAGTGAACCTGAAGTGAAGCATCGCAATCTATAACTAGTGTCACAGGAATGGTTCAAAACATAGTCAGTAAGAAGAGTCAGTCTTCTTGTATTTAAGTCGGCATTGTGCTTTTAGTATTTAATTCCGATGCAATTTCTGTGTTTCATCGTCAACAAGAAGGTCCATGGGATACAGTAAACCTGGAGTGAAGCATCGGAATCTATAACTAGTGTCACAGGGCGGTTAAAAACATAGACAGTAAGATGAGTCAGTATTCTTGTACTTAAGTCGGCATTGTGCCTTTTCTATTTAATTCCGATGCAATTTCTGTGTCTCATCGTCAATAAGAAGGTCCAAGGGATACAGTGAACCTGAAGTGAAGCATCGGAATCTAAAGCTAGTGTCACAGGAATGGTTCAAAACATAGACAGTAGGAAGAGTCAGTCTTCTTGTACTTAAGTCGGCATTGTGCCTATTGTATTTAATTCTGATGCAATTTCTGTGTTTCATCGTCAATAAGAAGGTCCAAGGGATACAGTATACCTGGAGTGAAGCATAGGAATCTATAACTAGTGTCCCAGGGATGGTTCAAAACATAGACAGTAAGAAGAGTCAGTCTTCATGTGCTTAAGTCGGCATTGTGCCTTTTCTATTTCATTCCGATGCAATTTCTGTGTTTCATCGTCAATAGGGAGGTCCAAGGGATACATTAAACCTGAAGTGAATCATCGGAATCTATAACTAGTGTCACAGTAATGGTTCAAATCATAGTCAGTAAGAAGAGTCAGTCTTCTTGTACTTAAGTCATCATTGTGAATTTTCTATTTAATTCTGATGCAATTTCTGTGTTTCATCGTCAATAAGAAGGTCCAAGGGATAGTGTAAACCTGATGTGATTCATCGGAATCTATAACTATTGTCACAGGAATGGTTCAAATCATAGTCAGTATGAAGAGTCATTCGTCTTGTACTTAAGACGGCATTGTGCTTTTTGTATTTAATTCCGGTGCAATATCTATGTTTCATCGTCAGTAAGAAGGTCCAAGGGATACAGTAAACCTGGAGTGAAGCATCGGAATCCATAACTAGTGTCACAGGGACGGTTCAAAACATAGACAGTAAGATGAGTCTGTATTCTTGTACTTTAGTCGGCATTGTGCCTTTTATATATAATTCCGAAGCAATTTTTGTGTTTCATCGTCAATAGGAAGGTCCAATTGATACAGAAAACCTTAAGTGATTCATCGGAATCTATAACTAGTGTCACAGGAATGGTTCAAAACATAGTCAGTAAGAAAAGTCAGTCTTCTTGTACTTAAGTCATCATTGTGCATTTTCTATTTAATTCTGATGCAATTTCTATGTTTCATCGTCAATAAGAAGGTCCAAGGGATACAGTAAACTTGGAGTGAAGCATCGGAATCTATAACTAGTGTCACAGGAATGGTTCAAAGCACAGACAGTAAGAAGAGTCAGACTTCTTTTACCTAAGTCGGCCTTGTACCTTTTGTATTTAGTCCGATGCAATTTCTGTGTTGCATCGTCAATAAGAAGGTCGAAGGGATGCAGTAAACCTGGAGTGAAGCGTCAGAGTCTATAACTAGTGTCACAGGAATGGTTCAAAACATAGTCAGTAAGAAGAGTCAGTCTTCTTGTACTTAAGTCATCATTGTGCCTTTTCTATTTAATTCTGATGCAATTTCTGTGTTTCATCGTCAATAAGAAGGTCCAAGGGATACAGTAAACCTGGAGTGAAGCATCGGAATCTATAACTAGTGTCACAGGAATGGTTCCAAACATAGACAGTAAGAAGAGTCAGACTTCTTTTACTTAAGTCGGCATTGTGCCTTTTGTGTTTAATTCCGATGCAATTTCTGTGTTTCATCGTCAATAAGAAGGTCGAAGGGATACAGTAAACCTGGAGTGAAGCATCGGAGTCTATAACTAGTGTCCAGGTATGGTTCAAAACATAGACAGTAAGATGAGTCCGTCTTCTTGTACATAATACGTCATTGTGCCTTTTGTATTTAATTCTGATGCAATTTCTGTGTTTCATCGTCAATAATAAGGTCAGAGGGATACAGTAAACCTGAAGTGAAGCATCGGAATCTATAACTAGTGTCACAGGAATGGATCAAAACAAAGTCAGTAAGAAGAGTAAGTCTTCTTGTACTTAAGTCATCATTGTGCCTTTTCTATTTAATTCTGATGCAATTTCTGTGTTTCATTGTCAACAAGAAGGTCCAAGGGATAGAGTAGACCTGACGTGATTCATCGGAATCTATAACTAGTGTCACAGGAATGGTTCAAATCATAGTCAGTATGAAGAGTCATTCGTCTTGTACTTAAGTTGGCATTGTCCTTTTTGCATTTAATTCCGGTGCAATATCTGTGTTTCATCGTCAGTAAGAAGGTCAAAGGGTTACAGTAAACGTGGAGTGAAGCATCGGAATCTATAACTAGTGTCACAGGGACGGTTCAAAACATAGACAGTAAGATGAGTCTGTATTCTTGTACTTTAGTCGGCATTGTGCCTTTTCTATATAATTCCGATGCAATTTCTGTGTTTCATCGTCAATAGGAAGGTCCAAGGGATACAGTAAACCTGATGTGATTCATCGGAATCTATAACTAGTGTCACAGGAATAGTTCAAAACATAGTCAGTAAGAAGAGTCAGTCTTCTTGTACTTAAGTCATCATTGTGCATTTTCTATTTAATTCTGATGCAATTTCTATGTTTCATCGACAATAAGAAGGTCCAAGGATACAGTAAACTTGGAGTGAAGCATCGGAATCTATAACTAGTGACACAGGAATGGTTCAAAGCACAGACAGTAAGAAGAGTCAGACTTCTTTTACCTAAGTCGGCATTGAACCTTTTGTATTTAGTCCGATGCAATTTCTGCGTTGCATCGTCAATAAGAAGGTCCAAGGGATACAGTAAACCTGGAGTGAAGCGTCAGAGTCTATAACTAGTGTCACAGGAATGGTTCAAAACATAGTCAGTAAGAAGAGTCAGTCTTCATGTACTTAAGTCATCATTGTGCCTTTTCTATTAAATTCTGATGCAATTTCTGTGTTTCATCGTCAATAAGAAGGTCCAAGGGATACAGTAAACCTGGAGTGAAGGATCGGAATCTATAACTAGTGTCACAGGAATGGTTCAAAGCATAGACAGTAAGAAGAGTCAGACTTCTTTTACTTAAGTCGGCATTGTGCCTTTTGTATTTAATTCCGATGCAATTTCTGTGTTTCATCCTCAATAAGAAGGTCGAAGGGATACAGTAAACCTGGAGTGAAGCATCGGAGTCTATAACTAGTGTCCAGGAATGGTTCAAAACATAGACAGTAAGATGAGTCCGTCTTCCTGTACATAATTCGGCATTGTGCCTTTTGTATTTAATTCTGATGCAATTTCTGTGTTTCATCGTCAATAATAAGGTCAGAGGGATACAGTAAACCTCTAGTGAAGCATCGGAATCTATAACTAGTGTCACAGGAATGGATCAAAACATAGTCAGTAAGAAGAGTCAGTCTTCTTGTACTTAAGTCGGCATTGTGCTTTTTTATTTAATTCCGATGCAATTCCTGTGTTTAATCGTCAATAAGAAGGTCAGAGGGATACAGTAATGCTGAAGTGAAGCATCGGTATCTATGACTAGTGTCACAGGAATGGTTCAATACATAGTCAGTAAGAAGAGTCAGTCCACTTGTACTTATATCGGTATTGTGCCTTTTGTATTTAATTCCGATGCAATTTCTGTGTTTCATCGTCAATAAGAAGGTCCAAGGGATACATTAAACCAGAAGTGAATCATCGGAATCTATAACTAGTGTCACAGTAATGGTTCAAATCATAGACAGTAAGAAGGGTCAGTCATCTTGTACTTAAGTCATCATTGTTCCTTTTCTATTTAATTCTGATGCAATTTCTGTGTTTCATCGCCAATAAGAAGTTCCAAGGGATACAGTAACGTTGATGTGATTCATCGGAATCTATAACTAGTGTCACAGGAATGGTTCAAATCATAGTCAATATGAAGAGTCATTCGTCTTGTACTTAAGTCGGCATTGTGCTTTTTGTATTTAATTCCGATGCAATATCTGTGTTTCATCGTCAGTAAGAAGGTCCAAGGGATACAGTAAACATGAAGTGAAGCATCGGAATCTATAACTAGTGTCACAGGGACGGTTCAAAACATAGACAGCAAGATGAGTCTGTATTCTTGTACTTTAGTCGGCATTGTGCCTTTTCTATATAATTCCGATGCAATTTCTGTGTTTCATCGTCAATAGGAAGGTCCAAGGGATACACTAAACCTGATGTGATTCATCGGAATCTATAACTAGTGTCACAGGAATGTTTCAAAGCATAGTCAGTAAGAAGAGTCAGTCTTCTTGTACTTAAGTCATCATTGTGCATTTTCTATTTAATTCTGATGCAATTTCTATGTTTCATCGTCAATAAGAAGGTCCAAGGGATACAGTAAACTTGGAGTGAAGCATCGGAATCTATAACTAGTGTACAGGAATGGTTCAAAACACAGACAGTATGAAGAGTCAGACTTCTTTTACCTAATTCGGCATTGTGCCTTTTGTATTTAATTCCGATGCAATTTCTGTGACTCATCGTCAATAAAAAGGTCCAAGGGATACAGTAAACCTGGAGTGAAGCATCGGAATCTATAACTAGTGTCACAGGAATGGTTCAAAACATAGACAGTAAGAAGAGTCAGACTTCTTTTACTTAAGTCGGCATTGTGCCTTTTGTATTTAATTCCAATGCAATTTCTGTGTTTCATCGTCAATAAGAAGGTCGAAGGGATACAGTAAACCTGGAGTGAAGCATCGGAGTCTATAACTAGTGTCCAGGAATGGTTCAAAACATAGACAGTAAGATGAGTCCGTATTCTAGTACATAATTCCGCATTGTGCCCTTTGTATTTAATTCTGATGCAATTTCTGTGTTTCATCGTCAATAAGAAGGTCCAAGGGATACAGTAAACCTGAAGTGAACGATCGGAATCCATAACTAGTGTCACAGGAATGGTTAAAACATAGACAGCAAGAAGAGTCAGACATCTTTTACTTAAGTCGGTATTGTGCTCTTTGTATTTAATTCCGATGCAATTTCTGTGTTTCATCGTCAATAAGAAGGTCAGAGGGATACAGTAAACCTGAAGTGAAGCATCGCAATCTATAACTAGTGTCACAGGAATGGTTCAAAACATAGTCAGTAAGAAGAGTCAGTCTTCTTGTATTTAAGTCGGCATTGTGCTTTTAGTATTTCATTCCGATGCAATTTCTGTGTTTCATCGTCAACAAGAATGTCCAAGGGATACAGTAAACCTGGAGTGAAGCATCGGAATCTATGACTAGTGTCACAGGGCGGTTAAAAACATAGACAGTAAGATGAGTCAGTATTCTTGTACTTAAGTCGGCATTGTGCCTTTTCTATTTAATTCCGATGCAATTTCTGTGTCTCATCGTCAATAAGAAGGTCCAAGGGATACAGTAAACCTGAAGTCAAGCATCGGAATCTAAAGCTAGTGTCACAGGAATGGTTCAAAACATAGACAGTAGGAAGAGTCAGTCTTCTTGTACTTAAGTCGGCATTGTGCCTATTGTATTTAATTCTGATGCAATTTCTGTGTTTCATCGTCAATAAGAAGGTCCAAGGGATACAGTATACCTGGAGTGAAGCATAGGAATCTATAACTAGTGTCCCAGGGATGGTTCAAACATAGACAGTAAGAAGAGTCAGTCTTCATGTGCTTAAGTCGGCTTGTGCCTTTTCTATTTAATTCCGATGCAATTTCTTCGTTTCATCGTCAATAAGAAGGTCAGAGGGATACAGTAATCCTGAAGTGAAGCATCGGAATCTATGACCTGTGTCACAGAAATTGGTTCAAAACATAGTCAGTAAGAAGAGTCAGTCTTCCTCTACTTAAGTCGGTATTGTGCCTTTTCTATATAATTCCGATGCAATTTCTGTGTTTCATCGTCAATAGGAAGGTCCAAGGGATACAGTAAACCTGATGTGATTCATCGGAATCTATAACTAGTGTCACAGGAATGGTTCAAACATAGTCAGTAAGAAGAGTCAGTCTTCTTGTACTTAAGTCATCATTGTGCATTTTCTATTTAATTCTGATGCAATTTCTATGTTTCATCGTCAATAAGAAGGTCCAAGGGATACAGTAAACTTGGAGTGAAGCATCGGAATCTGTAACTAGTGTCACAGGAATGGCTCAAAACATAGTCAGTAAGAAGAGTCAGTCTTCTTGTAGGTAAGTCGGAATTGTGCCTTTTCTATTTAATTCCGATGCAATTTCTGTGTTTCATCGTCAATAAGAAGGTCATAGGGATACAGTAAACCTCAAGTGAAGCATCGGAATCTATAACTAGTGTCACAGGAAAGGTTCAAAAATAGACAGTTGGAAGAGTCAGTCTTCTTGTACTAAAGTCGGCATTGTGCCTTTTGTATTTAGTTCCGATGCAATTTCTGTGTCTCATCGTCAATAAAATGGTCCAAGGGATACAGTAAACCTGAAATGAAGCATCGGAATCTATAACTAGTGTCACAGGAATGGTTCAAAACATAGACAGTAGGAAAAGTCTGTCTACATGTACTTAAGTCGGCATTGTGCCTTTTGTATTTAATACCGATGCAATTTCTGTGTTTCATCGTCAATACGAAAGTCAGAGAGATACAGTAAACCTGAAGTGAAGCATCGGAATCTATAACTAGTGTCACAGGAATGGTTCAAATCATAGTCAGTGAGAAGAGTCAGTCTTCTTGGACTTAAGTCGGCATTGTTCCTTTTGTATTTAATTCCGATGCAATTAGTGTGTTTCATCGTCAATAAGAAGGTCCAAGGGATACAGTAAACCTGAAGTGAAGCAACGGAATCTATAACTAGTGTCACAGGAATGGTTCAAAACATAGTCAGTAAGAAGAGTCAGTCTTCTTGTACTTAAGTCGGCATTGTGCCTTTCTATTTAATTCCGTTGCAATTTCTGTGTTTCATCGTCAATAAGAAGGTCCAAGGGACACAGTAAACCTGGAGAGTAAGCATCGGAATCTATAACTAGTGTCACAGGACTGGTTCAAACATGCACATTAAGAAGAGTCAGACTTCTTGTACTTAAATCGGCATTGTGCCTTTTGTATTTAATTCCGATGGAATTTCTGTGTCTTATCGTCAATAAGAAGGTCAGAGGGATACAGTGAACCTGAAGTGAAGCATCTGAATCTATAACTAGTGTCACAGGAATGGTTCAAAACATAGTCAGTAAGAAGAGTCGGTCTTCTTGTACTTAAGTTGGCATTGTGCTTTTGTATTTAACTCCGATGCAATTTCTGTGTTTCATCGTCAATAAGAAGGGCCAAGGTATACAGCAAACCTGGAGTGAAGCATCGGATTCTATAATTAGTGTCACAGGAATGGTTCAAACATAGACAGTAAGATGAGTCAGTCTTCTTGTACATAAGTCAGCATTGTGCCTTTTGTATTTACGTCCGATGCAATTTCTGTATTTCATCGTCAATAAGAAGGTCCAAGGGATACAGTAAACCTGAAGTGAAGCATCGAAATCTATAACTAGTGTCACAGGAATGGTTCAAAACATAGACAGTAAGAGGAGTCAGTCATCTTGTACGTAATTCGGCATTGTGCCTTTTGTATTTCATTCCGACGCAATTTCTGTGTTTCATCGTCAATAAGAACGTCAGAGGGATACAGTAAATCTGAAGTGAAGCATCGGAATCCATAACTAGTGTCACAGGAATGGTTCAAAACATAGACAATAAGAAGAGTCAGTCTTCTTGTCCTTAAGTCTTCATTGTGCATTTTGTATTTAATTCCGATGAAATTTCTGTGTTTTATCGTCAATAAGAAGGTCAGAGGGATACTGTAAACCTGAAATGAAACATCGGAATCTATAACTAGTGTCACAGGAATGGTTCAAAGCATAGTCAGTAAGAAGAGTCAGTCTACTTGTACTTAAGTCGGCATTGTGCCTTTTCTATTTATTTCCGATGCAATTTCTGTGTTTCATCGTTAATATGAAGGTCTAAGGGATACAGTAAACCTGAAGTGAAGCATCGGAATCTATAACTAGTGTCACAGGAATGGTTCAAAACATACTCAGTAAGAAGAGTCAGTCTTCTTGTACTTTTGTCGGCATTGTGCCTTTTGTATTTAATTCCGATGCAATTTCTGTGTTTCATCGTCACTAAGAAGGTCAGTGGGATACAGTAATCCTGAAGTTGAGCATCGGAATCTATAACTAGTGTCACAGGAATGGTTCAAAACATAGTCAGTAAGAAGAGTCAGTCTTCTTGTGGTCAAGTCGGTATTGTGCCATTTCTATTTAATTCCGATGCAATTTCTGTGTTTCATCGTCGATAAGAAGGTCGAAGGGATACAGTAAACCTGGAGTGAAGCATCGGAGTCTATAACTAGTGTCCAGGATTGGTTCAAAACATAGACAGTAAGATGAGTCCGTCTTCTTGTACATAATTCCGCATTGTGCCTTTTGTATTTAATTCTGATGCAATTTCTGTGTTTCATCGTTAATAATAAGGTCAGAGGGATACAGTAAACCTGAAGTGAAGCATCGGAATCTATAACTAGTGTCACAGGAATGGATCAAAACATAGTCAGTAAGAAGAGTCAGTCTTCTTGTACTTAAGTCGGCATTGTGCCTTTTGTACTTAATTCCGGTGCAATTTCTGTGTTTAATCGTCAATAAGAAGGTCAGAGGGATACAGTAATCCTGAAGTGAAGCATCGGAATCTATGACTAGTGTCACAGGAATGGTTCAAATCATAGTCAGTATGAAGAGTCATTCGCCTTGTACTTAAGTCGACATTGTGCTTTTTGTATTTAATTCCGATCCAATATCTGTGTTTCATCGTCAGTAAGAAGGTCCAAGGGATACAGTAAACCTGGAGTGAAGCATCGGAATGTATAACTAGTGTTACAGGGACGGTTCAAAACCTAGACAGTAAGATGAGTCTGTATTCTTGTACTTTAGTCGGCATTGTGCCTTTTCTATATAATTCCGATGCAATTTCTGTGTTTCATCGTCAATAGGAAGGTCCAAGGGATACAGTAAACCAGATGTGATTCATCGGAATCTATAACTAGTGTCAAAGGAATGGTTCAAAACATAGTCAGTAAGAAGAGTCAGTCTTCTTGTACTTGAGTCATCATTGTGCATTTTCTATTTAATTCTGATGCAATTTCTATGTTTCATCGTCAATAAGAAGGTCCAAGGGATACAGTATACCTGGAGTGAACCATAGGAATCTATAACTAGTGTCCCAGGGATGGTTCAAAACATAGACAGTAAGAAGAGTCAGTCTTCATGTGCTTAAGTCGGCATTGTGCCTTTTCTATTTAATTCCGATGCAATTTCTGTGTTTCATCGTCAATAAGAAGGTGAGAGGGATACAGTAATCCTGAAGTGAAGCATCGGAATCTATGACCTGTGTCACAGAAATTGGTTCAAAACATAATCAGTAAGAAGAGTCAGTCTTCCTGTACTTAAGTCGGTATTGTGCCTTTTGTATTTAATTCCGATGCAATTTCTGTGTTTCATCGTCAATAAGAAGGTCAAAGGGATACATTAAACCTGAAGTGAATCTTCGGAATCTATAACTAGTTTCACAGTAATGGTTCAAATCATAGTCAGTAAGAAGAATCAGTCTTCTTGTACTTAAGTCATCATTGTGCCTTGTCTATTTAATTCTGATGCAATTTCTGTGTTTCATCGTCAATAAGAAGGTCCAAGGGATACAGTAAACCAGATGTGATTCATCGGAATCTATAACTAGTGTCACAGGAATGGTTCAAATCATAGTCAGTATGAAGAGTCATTCGTCTTGTACTTAAGTCGACATTGTGCTTTTTGTATTTAATTCCGATGCAATATCTGTGTTTCATCGTCAGTAAGAAGGTCCAAGGGATACAGTAAACCTGGAGTGAAGCATCGGAATCTATAACTTGTGTCACAGGGACGGTTCAAACCATAGACACTAAGATGAGTCTGTATTCTTGTACTTTAGTCGGCATTGTGCCTTTTCTATATAATTCCGATGCAATTTCTGTGTTTCATCGTCAATAGGAAGGTCCAAGGGATACAGTAAACCTGATGTGATTCATCGGAATCTATAACTAGTGTCACAGGAATGGTTCAAAACATAGTCAGTAAGAAGAGTCAGTCTTCTTGTACTTAAGTCATCATTGTGCATTTTCTATTCAATTCTGATGCAATTTCTATGTTTCATCGTCAATAAGAAGGTCCAAGGGATACAGTAAACTTGGAGTGAAGCATCGGAATCTATAACTAGTGTCACAGGAATGGTTCAAAACACAGACAGTAAGAAGAGTCAGACTTCTTTTACCTAAGTCGGCATTGTACCTTTTGTATTTAGTCCGATGCAATTTCTGTGTTGCATCGTCAATAAGAAGGTCCAAGGGATACAGTAAACCTGGAGCGAAGCGTCAGAGTCTATAACTAGTGTCACAGGAATGGTTCAAAACATAGACAGTAAGAAGAGTCAGTCTACTTGTACCTAATTCGGCATTGTGCCTTTTGTATTTAATTCCAATGCAATTTCTGTGACTCATCGTCAATAAAAAGGTCCAAGGGATACAGTAATCCTGAAGTTAAGCATCGGAATCTATAACTAGTGTCACAGGAATGGCTCAAAACATAGTCAGTAAGAAGAGTCAGTCTTCTTGTAGGTAAGTCGGAATTGTGCCTTTTCTATTTAATTCCGATGCAATTTCTGTGTTTCATCGTCAATAAGAAGGTCATAGGGATACAGTAGACCTCAAGTGAAGCATCGGAATCTATAACTAGTGTCACAGGAAAGGTTCAAAACATAGACAGTTGGAAGAGTCAGTCTTCTTGTACTAAAGTCGGCATTTTGCCTTTTGTATTTAGTTCCGATGCAATTTCTGTGTCTCATCGTCAATAAAATGGTCCAAGGGATACAGTAAACCTGAAATGAAACATCGGAATCTATAACTAGTGTCACAGGAATGGTTCAATACATAGACAGTAGGAAAAGTCTGTCTACATGTACTTAAGTCGGCATTGTGCTTTTTGTATTTAATACCGATGAAATTTCTGTGTTTCATCGTCAATACGAAAGTCAGAGAGATACAGTAAACCTGAAGTGAAGCATCGACTTCTATAACTAGTGTCACAGGAATGGTTCAAATCATAGTCAGTGAGAAGGGTCAGTCTTCTTGGACTTAAGTCGGCATTGTGCCTTTTGTATTTAATTCCGATACAATTAGTGTGTTTCATCGTCAATAAGAAGGTCCAAGGGATACAGAAAACCTCAAGTGATGCATCGGAATAAAAAACTAGTGTCACAGGACTGGCTCAAATCATAGAGAGTAGGAAGAGTCAGTCTTCTTGTACTTAAGTCGGCATTGTGCTTTTTCTATATAATTGCGATGCGATTTCCGTGTCTCATTGTCAATAGGAAGGTCCAAGGGATATAGTAAACCTGAAGTGAAGCATCGGCGTCTATAACTAGTGTCACAGGAATGGTTCAAAACATAGTCAGTAAGAAGAGTCAGTCTTCTTGTACTTAAGTCGGCATTGTGCCTTTCTATTTAATTCCGTTGCAATTTCTGTGTTTCATCGTCAATAAGAAGGTCCAAGGGACACAGTAAACCTGGAGAGAAGCATCGGAATCTATAACTAGTGTCACAGGACTGGTTCAAACATGCACATTAAGAAGAGTCAGACTTCTTGTACTTAAATCGGCATTGTGCCTTTTGTATTTAATTCCGATGTAATTTCTGTGTCTTATCGTCAATAAGAAGGTCAGAGGGATACAGTAAACCTGAAGTGAAGCATCTGAATCTATAACTAGTGTCACAGGAATGGTTCAAAACATAGTCAGTAAGAAGAGTCGGTCTTCTTGTACTAAAGTCGGCATTGTGCTTTTGTATTTAACTCCGATGCAATTTCTGTGTTTCATCGTCAATAAGAAGGGCCAAGGTATACAGCAAACCTGGAGTGAAACATCGGAATCCAAAATTAGTGTCACAGGAATGGTTCAAACATAGACAGTAAGATGAGTCAGTCTTCTTGTACATAAGTCAGCATTGTGCCTTTTGTATTTACGTCCGAAGCAATTTCTGTGTTTCATCGTCAATAAGAAGGTCCAAGGGATACAGTAAACCTGAAGTGAAGCATCGAAATCTATAACTAGTGTCACAGGAATGGTTCAAAACATAGACAATAAGAAGAGTCAGTCTTTTTGTCCTTAAGTCTTCATTGTGCATTTTGTATTTAATTCCGATGAAATTTCTGTGTTTTATCGTTAATAAGAAGGTCAGAGGGATACTGTAAACCTGAAATGAAACATCGGAATCTATAACTAGTGTCACAGGAATGGTTCAAAGCATAGTCAGTAAGAAGAGTCAGTCTACTTGTACTTAAGTCGGCATTGTGCCTTTTCTATTTAATTCCGATGCAATTTCTGTGTTTCATCGTTAATATGAAGGTCTAAGGGATACAGTAAAGCTGAAGTGAAGCATCGGAATCTATAACTAGTGTCACAGGAATGGTTCAAAACATAGTCAGTAAGAAGAGTCAGTCTTCTTGTACTTTTGTCGGCATTGTGCCTTTTGTATTTAATTCCGATGCAATTTCTGTGTTTCATCGTCACTAAGAAGGTCAGTGGGATACAGTAATCCTGAAGTTGAGCATCGGAATCTATAACTAGTGTCACAGGAATGGTTAAAAACATAGTCAGTAAGAAGAGTCAGTCTTCTTGTAGTCGAGGCGGTATTGTGCCATTTCTATTTAATTCCAATGCAATTTCTGTGTTTCATCGTCAATAAGAATGTCAGAGGGATACAGTAAACCTGAAGTGAAGCATCGGAATCTATAACTAGTGTCACAGGAATGGCTCAAAACATAGTCAGTAAGAAGAGTCAGTCTTCTTGTAGGTAAGTCGGAATTGTGCCTTTTCTATTTAATTCCGATGCAATTTCTGTGTTTCATCGTCAATAAGAAGGTCATAGGGATACAGTAGACCTCAAGTGAAGCATCGGAATCTATAACTAGTGTCACAGGAAAGGTTCAAAACATAGACAGTTGGAAGAGTCAGTCTTCTTGTACT
Organism: Schistocerca piceifrons; assembly: GCF_021461385.2. NCBI lineage: Eukaryota > Metazoa > Arthropoda > Insecta > Orthoptera > Acrididae > Schistocerca > Schistocerca piceifrons. The sequence continues at coordinate 14,464 of NW_025727981.1, read as the reverse complement.
AAAGTCGGCATTTTGCCTTTTGTATTTAGTTCCGATGCAATTTCTGTGTCTCATCGTCAATAAAATGGTCCAAGGGATACAGTAAACCTGAAATGAAACATCGGAATCTATAACTAGTGTCACAGGAATGGTTCAATACATAGACAGTAGGAAAAGTCTGTCTACATGTACTTAAGTCGGCATTGTGCTTTTTGTATTTAATACCGATGAAATTTCTGTGTTTCATCGTCAATACGAAAGTCAGAGAGATACAGTAAACCTGAAGTGAAGCATCGACTTCTATAACTAGTGTCACAGGAATGGTTCAAATCATAGTCAGTGAGAAGGGTCAGTCTTCTTGGACTTAAGTCGGCTTTGTGCCTTTTGTATTTAATTCCGATACAATTAGTGTGTTTCATCGTCAATAAGAAGGTCCAAGGGATACAGAAAACCTCAAGTGATGCATCGGAATAAAAAACTAGTGTCACAGGAATGGCTCAAATCATAGAGAGTAGGAAGAGTCAGTCTTCTTGTACTTAAGTCGGCATTGTGCTTTTTCTATATAATTGCGATGCGATTTCCGTGTCTCATTGTCAATAGGAAGGTCCAAGGGATACAGTAAACCTGAAGTGAAGCATCGGCGTCTATAACTAGTGTCACAGGAATGGTTCAAAACATAGTCAGTAAGAAGAGTCAGTCTTCTTGTACTTAAGTCGGCATTGTGCCTTTCTATTTAATTCCGTTGCAATTTCTGTGTTTCATCGTCAATAAGAAGGTCCAAGGGACACAGTAAACCTGGAGAGAAGCATCGGAATCTATAACTAGTGTCACAGGACTGGTTCAAACATGCACATTAAGAAGAGTCAGACTTCTTGTACTTAAATCGGCATTGTGCCTTTTGTATTTAATTCCGATGTAATTTCTGTGTCTTATCGTCAATAAGAAGGTCAGAGGGATACAGTAAACCTGAAGTGAAGCATCTGAATCTATAACTAGTGTCACAGGAATGGTTCAAAACATAGTCAGTAAGAAGAGTCGGTCTTCTTGTACTAAAGTCGGCATTGTGCTTTTGTATTTAACTCCGATGCAATTTCTGTGTTTCATCGTCAATAAGAAGGGCCAAGGTATACAGCAAACCTGGAGTGAAACATCGGAATCCAAAATTAGTGTCACAGGAATGGTTCAAACATAGACAGTAAGATGAGTCAGTCTTCTTGTACATAAGTCAGCATTGTGCCTTTTGTATTTACGTCCGAAGCAATTTCTGTGTTTCATCGTCAATAAGAAGGTCCAAGGGATACAGTAAACCTGAAGTGAAGCATCGAAATCTATAACTAGTGTCACAGGAATGGTTCAAAACATAGACAATAAGAAGAGTCAGTCTTTTTTTCCTTAAGTCTTCATTGTGCATTTTGTATTTAATTCCGATGAAATTTCTGTGTTTTATCGTTAATAAGAAGGTCAGAGGGATACTGTAAACCTGAAATGAAACATCGGAATCTATAACTAGTGTCACAGGAATGGTTCAAAGCATAGTCAGTAAGAAGAGTCAGTCTACTTGTACTTAAGTCGGCATTGTGCCTTTTCTATTTAATTCCGATGCAATTTCTGTGTTTCATCGTTAATATGAAGGTCTAAGGGATACAGTAAACCTGAAGTGAAGCATCGGAATCTATAACTAGTGTCACAGGAATGGTTCAAAACATAGTCAGTAAGAAGAGTCAGTCTTCTTGTACTTTTGTCGGCATTGTGCCTTTTGTATTTAATTCCGATGCAATTTCTGTGTTTCATCGTCACTAAGAAGGTCAGTGGGATACAGTAATCCTGAAGTTGAGCATCGGAATCTATAACTAGTGTCACAGGAATGGTTAAAAACATAGTCAGTAAGAAGAGTCAGTCTTCTTGTAGTCGAGGCGGTATTGTGCCATTTCTATTTAATTCCAATGCAATTTCTGTGTTTCATCGTCAATAAGAATGTCAGAGGGATACAGTAAACCTGAAGTGAAGCATCGGAATCTATAACTAGTGTCACAGGAATGGTTCAAAACATAGACAGTTGGAAGAGTCAGTCTTCATGTACCTGAGTCGGCATTGTGCCTTTTATATTTAATTCCGATGCAATTTCTGTGTTTCATCGTCAATAAGAAGGTCCAAGGGATACAGTAAACCTGAAATGAACCATCGGAATCTATAACTAGTGTCACTGGAATGGTTCAAATCATAGACAGTAGGAGAAGTCAGTCTACAAGTACTTAAGTCGGCATTGTGCCGTTTGTGTTCAATTCCGATGCAATTTCTGTGTTTCACCGTCAATAAGAAGGTCCAAAGGATACAGTAAACCTGAAGTGAAGCATCGGAATCTATTACTAGTGTCACAGGAAAGGTTCAAAACATTGACAGTAGGAAGAGTCAGCCTTCTTGTCCTTAAGTCGGTATTGTGCCTTTTCTATTTAATTCCGATGCAATTTCTGTGTTTCATCATCAATAAGAATGTCAGAGGGATACAGTAAACCTAGAGTGATGCATCGGAATCTATAACTAGTGTCACAGGAATGGTTCAAAACATAGACAGTAAGAAGAGTCAGTCTTCTTGTACTTAATTCAGCATTGTGCCTTTTGTATTTAATTCGGATGTAATTTCTGTGTTTTGTCGTCAATAAGAAGGTCAGAGGGATACAGTAAACCTGAAGTGAAGCATCCGAATCTATAACTAGTGTCACAGGAATGGTTAAAACATAGACAGTAAGATGAGTCAGCCTTCTTGTACTTAATACGGCATTGTGCCTTTTGTATTTAATTCCGATGCAATTTCTGTGTTTCATCGCCAATAAGAAGGTCCAAGGGATACAGTAAACCTGAAGTGAAGCATCCGAATCTATAACTAGTGTCACAGGAATGGTTCAAAACATAGTCAGTAAGAAGTGTCAGTCTTCTTGTACTTAAGTCGGCAATGTGCCTTTTGTATTCAATTCCGATGCAATTTCTGTGTTTCATCGTCAATAAGAAGGTCAGAGAGATACAGTAAACCTGAAGTGAAGCATCGGAATCTATAACTAGTGTCACAGGAATGGTTCAAACATAGTCTGTAAGAAGAGTCAGTCTTCTTGTACTTAAGTCGGCATTGTGCGTTTTGTATTTAATTCCCATGCAATTAGTGTGTTTCATCGTCAATAAGAAGGTCCAAGGGATACAGTAAACCTAAAGTGAAGCATCGGAATCTATAACTAGTGTCACAGGATTGGTTCAAATAATAGACAGTAGGAAGAGTCAGTCTTCTTGTACTTATGTCGGTATTGTGCCTTTTCTATTTAATTCCGATGCAAATTCTGTGTTTCATCGTCAATAAGATGGTCAGAGGGATACAGTAAACCTGAAGTGAAGCATCGGAATCTATAACTAGTGTCACAGGAATGCATCAAAACATAGACAGTTGGAAGAGTCATTCCTCTTGTAATTAAGTCGGCATTGTGCCTTCTGCATTTAATTCCGATGCAATTTCTGTGTTTCATCGTCAATAAGAAGGTCCGAGGGATACAGTAAATCTCAACTGAAGCATCGGAATAATAAGCTACTGTCACACGAATGGTTTAAAACATAGAGACTAGGAAGAGTCAGTCTTCTTGTACTTAAGTCGGCATTGTGCTTTTTCTATTTAATTCCGATGCGATTTCTGAGTCTCGTCGTCAATAGGAAGGTCCAAGGGATACAGTAAACCCGAAGTGAAACATCGGAATCCATAACTAGTGTCACAGGAAAGGTTCAAAACATAGTCAGTAAGATGAGTCAGTCTTCTTGTACTTAAGTCGGCACTGTGCCTCTTCTATTTAATTCCGATGCAATCTCTGTGTTTCATCGTCAGTAAGAAATTCCAAGGGATACAGTAAACCTGGGGTGAAGCATCGGAATGTATAACTAGTGTTACAGGAATCGTTCAAAACATAGACAGTAAGAAGAGTCAGTCTTCTTGTACTTAAGTCGGCATTGTGCCTTTTGTATTTAATTCCGATGCAATTTCTGTGTTTTATCGTCATTAAGAAGGTCAGAGGGATATAGCAAACCTGAAGTGAAGCATCGGAATCTATAACTAGTGTCACAGGAATGGTTCAAAAGATAGAGAGTAGGAAGAATCAGTCTTCTTGTACTTAAGTCGGCATTGTGCTTCTTTTATTTAATTCCGATGCAATTTCTGTGTTTCATCGTCAATAAGAAGGTCCAAAGGATACAGTAAACCTAGAGTGAAGCATCGGGATCTATAACTAGTATCACAGGTATGGTTCAAAACATAGACAGTAAGAAGAGTCAGTCTTCTTGTACTTAATTCGGCATTGTGCCTTTTGTATTTCATTCCGACGCTATTACTATGTTTCATCGTCAATAAGATCGTCAGAGGTATACAGTAAATCTGAAGTGAAGCATCAGAATCTATAACTAGTGTCACAGGAATGGTTCAAAACATAGACAACAAGACGAGTCAGTCTTCTTGTACTTAAGTCGGCATAGTGCCTTTTGAATTTAATTCCGATGTAATTTCCTTATTTTATCGTCAATACGAAGGTCCAAGGGATACAGTAAACCTGATGTGATTCATCGGAATCTATAACTAGTGTCACGGGAATGGTTCAAATCATAGTCAGTATGAAGAGTCATTCGTCTTGTACTTAAGTCGGCATTGTGCTTTATGTATTTAATTCCGATGCAATATCTGTGTTTCATCGTCAGTAAGAAGGTCCAAGGGATACAGTACACCTGGAGTGAAGTATCGGAGTCTATAACTAGTGTCACAGGAATGGTTCAAAAGATAGAGAGTAGGAAGAATCAGTCTTCTTGTACTTAAGTCGGCATTGTGCTTCTTTTATTTAATTCCGATGCAATTTCTGTGTTTCATCGTCAATAAGAAGGTCCAAAGGATACAGTAAACCTAGAGTGAAGCATCGGGATCTAAAACTAGTATCACAGGAATGGTTCAAAACATAGACAGTAAGAAGAGTCAGTCTTCTTGTACTTAATTCGGCATTGTGCCTTTTGTATTTCATTCCGACGCAATTACTATGTTTCATCGTCAATAAGATCGTCAGAGGTATACAGTAAATCTGAAGTGAAGCATCAGAATCTATAACTAGTATCACAGGAATGGTTCAAAACATAGAAAGTAAGAAGAGTCAGTCTTCTTGTACCTAATTCGGCATTGTGCCCTTTGTATTTAATTCCGATGCAATTTCTGTGACTCATCGTCAATAAAAAGGTCCAAGGGATACAGTAATCCTGAAGTTAAGCAACGGAATCTATAACTAGTGTCACAGGAATGGTTCAAAGCATAGTCAGTAAGAAGAGTCAGTCTTCTTGTAGGTAAGACGAAATTGTGCCTTTTCTATTTAATTCCGATGCAATTTCTGTGTTTCATCGTCAATAAGAAGGTCATAGGGATACAGTAAAACTCAAGTGAAGCATCGGAATCTATAACTAGTGTCACAGGAAAGGCTCAAAACATAGACAGTTGGAAGTGTCAGTCTTCTTGTACTAAAGTCGGCATTGTGCCTTTTGTATTTAGTTCCGATGCAATTTCTGTGTTTCATCGTCAATAAAAAGGTCCAAGGGATACAGTAAACCTGAAATGAAGCATCGGAATCAATAACTAGTGTCACAGGAATGGTTCAAGACATAGACAGTAGGAAAAGTCTGTCTACATGTACTTAAGTGGGCATTGTGCCTTTTATATTTAATTCCGAAGCAATTTCTATGTTTCATCGTCAATACGAAATTCAGAGAGATACAGTAAACCTGAAGTGAAGCATCGGAATCTATAACTAGTGTCACAGGAATGGTTCAAAACATAGTGAGTGAGAAGGTCAGTCTTCTTGGACTTAAGTCGGCATTGTGCCTTTTGTATTTAATTCCGATGCAATTAGTGTGTTTCATCGTCAATAAGAAGGTCCAAGGGATACAGTATACCTCAAGTGAAGCATCGGAATAAAAACTAGTGTCACAGGAATGGTTCAAAACATAGAGAGTAGGAAGAGTCAGTCTTCTTGTACTTATGTCGGCATTGTGCTTTTTCTATATAATTGCGATGCGATTTCTATGCCTCATTGTCAATAGGAAGGTCCAAGGGATACAGTAAACCTGAAGTGAAGCATCGGAATCTATAAGTAGTGTCACAGGAATGGTTCAAAACATAGTCAGTAAGAAGAGTCAGTCTTCTTGTCCTTAAGTCGGCATTGTGCCTTTCTATTTAATTCCGATGCAATTTCTGTGTTTCATCATCAATAAGAAGGTCCGAGGGGCACAGTAAACCTGGAGAGAAGCATCGGAATCTATAACTAGTGTCACAGGACTGGTTCAAAGCATAGTCAGTAAGAAGAGTCAGTCTTCTTATAGGTAAGTCGGAATTGTGCCTTTTCTATTTAATTCCGATGCAATTTCTGTGTTTCATCGTCAATAAGAAGGTCTGAGAGATACAGTAACCTGAAGTGAAGCATCGGAATCTATAACTTGTGTCACAGGAATGGTTCAAAACATAGTCAGTAAGAAGAGTCAGTCTTCTTGTACTTAAGTCGGCATTGTGCCTATTGTTTTTAATTCCGATGCAATTAGTGTGTTTCATCGTCAATAAGAAGGTCCAAGGGATACAGTAAAAGTAAAGTGAAGCATCGGAATCTATAACTAGTGTCACAGGATTGGTTCAAATAATAGACAGTAGGAAGAGTCAGTCTCCTTGTACTTAAGTCGGTATTGTGCCTTTTCTATTTAATTCCGATGCAATTTCTGTGTTTCATCGTCAATAAGATGGTCAGAGGGATACAGTAAACCTGAAGTGAAGCATCGGAATCTATAACTAGTGTCACAGGAATGCTTCAAAACATAGACAGTTGGAAGAGTCATTCCTCTTGTACTTAAGTCGGCATTGTGCCTTCTGTATTTAATTCCAAAGCAATTTCTGTGTTTCATCGTCAATAAGAAGGTCCGAGGGATACAGTAAATCTCAAGTGAAGCATCGGAATAATACGCTAGTGTCACAGGAATGGTTTAAAACATAGAGACTAGGAAGAGTCAGTCTTTTTGTACTTAAGTCGGCATTGTACTTTTTCTATTTAATTCCGATGCGATTTCTGAGTCTCGTCGTCAATAGGAAGGTCCAAGGGATACAGTAAACCTGAAGTGAAGCATCGGAATCCATAACTAGTGTCACAGGAAAGGTTCAAAACATAGTCAGTAAGATGAGTTAGTCTTCTTGTACTTAAGTCGGCACTGTGCCTCTTCTATTTAATTCCGATGCAATCTCTGTGTTTCATCGTCAGTAAGAAATTCCAAGGGATACAGTAAACCTGGGGTGAAGCATCGGAATCTATAACTTGTGTTACAGGAATCGTTCAAAACATAGACAGTAAGAAGAGTCAGTCTTCTTGTACTTAAGTCGGCATTGTGCCTTTTGTATTTAATTCCGATGCAATTGCTGAGTTTTATCGTCATTATGAAGGTCAGAGGGATATAGCAAACCTGAAGTGAAGCATCGGAATCTATAACTAGTGTCGCAGGAATGGTTTAAAACATAGAGAGTAGGAAGAATCAGTCTTCTTGTACTTAAGTCGGCATTGTGCGTCTTTATTTAATTCCGATGCAATTTCTGTGTTTCATCGTCAATAAGAAGGTCCAAAGGATACAGTAAACCTAGAGTGAAGCATCGGGATCTATAACTACTGTCACAGGAATGGTTCAAAACATAGACAGTAAGAAGAGTCAGTCTTCTTGTACTTATTCGGCATTGTGCCTTTTGTATTTCATTCCGACGCAATTACTATGTTTCATCGTCAATAAGATCGACAGAGGGATACAGTAAATCTGAAGTGAAGCATCAGAATCTATAACTAGTGTCACAGGAATGGTTCAAAACATAGACAATAAGACGAGTCAGTCTTCTTGTACTTAAGTCGGCATAGTGCCTTTTGTATTAAATTCCGATGTAATTTCTGTGTTTTATCGTCAATAAGAAGGTCCAAGGGGTTCAGTAAACCTGATGTGATTCATCGGAATCTATAACTAGTGTCACAGGAATGGTTCAAAACATAGTCAGTATGAAGAGTCATTCGTCTTGTACTTAAGTCGGCATTGTGCTTTTTGAATTTAATTCCGATGCAATATCTGTGTTTCATCGTCAGTAAGAAGGTCCAAGGGATACAGTAAACCAGGAGTGAAGCATCGGAATCTATAACTAGTGTCACAGGGACGGTTGAAAACATAGACAGTAAGATGAGTCTGTATTCTTGTACTTTAGTCGGCATTGTGCATTTTCTATATAATTCCGATGCAATTTCTGTGTTTCATCGTCAATAGGAAGGTCCAAGGGATACAGTAAACGTGATGTGATTCATCGGAATCTATAACTAGTGTCACAGGAATGGTTCAAATCATAGTGAGTAATAAGAGTCAGTCTTCTTGTACTTAAGTCATCATTGTGCATTTTCTATTTAATTCTGATGCAATTTCTATGTTTCATCGTCAATAAGAAGGTCCAAGGGATACAGTAAACTTGGAGTGAAGCATCGGAATCTATAACTAGTGTCACAGGAATGGTTCAAAACACAGACAGTTAGAAGAGTCAGACATCATTTACCTAAGTCGGCATTGTACCTTTTGTATTTATTTCCGATGCAATTTCTGTGTTTCATCGTCAATAAGAAGGTCCAAGGGATACAGTAAACCTGGAGAGAAGCGTCAGAGTCTATAACTAGTGTCACAGGAATGGTTTAAAACATAGACAGTAAGAAGAATCAGTCTTCTTGTACCTAATTCGGCATTGTGCCTTTTGTATTTAATTCCGATGCAATTTCTGTGACTCATGTCAATAAAAAGGTCCAAGGGATACAGTAATCCTGAAGTTAAGCATCGGAATCTATAACTAGTGTCACAGGAATGGTTCAAACATAGTCAGTAAGAAGAGTCAGTCTTTTTGTAGGTAAGTCGGAATTTTGCCTTTTCTATTTAATTCCGATCAATTTCTGTGTTTCATCGTCAATAAGAAGGTCATAGTTATACAGTAAACCTCAAGTGAAGCATCGGAATCTATAACTAGAGTCACAGGAAAGGTTTAAAACATAGACAGTACGAAGAGTCAGTCTTCTTGTACTAAAGTCGGCATTGTGCCTTTTGTATTTAATTCCGATGCAATTAGTGTGTTTCATCGTCAATAATAAGGTCCAAGGGATACAGTAAACCTCAAGTGAAGCATCGGAATAAAAAACTAGTGTCACAGGAATGGTTCAAAACATAGAGAGTAGGAAGAGTCAGTCTTCTTGTACTTAAGTCGGCATTGTGCTTTTTCTATATAATTGCGATGCGATTTCTATGTCTCATTGTCAATAGGAAGGTCCAAGGGATACAGTAAACCTGAAGTGAGCATCGGAATCCATAACTAGTGTCACAGGAATGGTTCAAAACATAGTCAGTAAGAAGAGTCAGTCTTCTTGTCTTTAAGTCGGCATTGTGCCTTTCTATTTAATTCCGATTCAATTTCTATGTAATATCGTCAATAAGAAGGGCCAAGGTATACAGCAAACCTGGAGTGAAGCATCGGAATCTATAATTAGTGTCACAGGAATGGTTCAAACATAGACAGTAAGATGAGTCAGTCTTCTTGTACATAAGTCAGCATTGTGCCTTTTGTATTTACGTCCGATGCAATTTCTGTATTTCATCGTCAATAAGAAGGTCCAAGGGATACAGTAAACCTGAAGTGAAGCATCGAAATCTATAACTAGTGTCACAGGAATGGTTCAAAACATAGACAATAAGAAGAGTCAGTCTTCTTGTCCTTAAGTCTTCATTGTGCATTTTGTATTTAATTCCGATGAAATTTCTGTGTTTTATCGTTAATAAGAAGGTCAGAGGGTTACTGTAAACCTGAAATGAAACATCGGAATCTATAACTAGTGTCACAGGAATGGTTCAAAGCATAGTCAGTAAGAAGAGTCAGTCTACTTGTACTTAAGTCGGCATTGTGCCTTTTCTATTTAATTCCGATGCAATTTCTGTGTTTCATCGTTAATATGAAGGTCTAAGGGATACAGTAAACCTGAAGTGAAGCATCGGAATCTATAACTAGTGTCACAGGAATGGTTCAAAACATAGTCAGTAAGAAGAGTCAGTCTTCTTGTACTTTTGTCGGCATTGTGCCTTTTGTATTTAATTCCGATGCAATTTCTGTGTTTCATCGTCACTAAGAAGGTCAGTGGGATACAGTAATCCTGAAGTTGAGCATCGGAATCCTTAACTAGTGTCACAGGAATGGTTAAAAACATAGTCAGTAAGAAGAGTCAGTCTTCTTGTAGTCAAGTCGGTATTGTGCATTTCTATTTAATTCCAATGCAATTTCTGTGTTTCATCGTCAATAAGAATGTCAGAGGGATACAGTAAACCTGAAGTGAAGCATCGGAATCTATAACTAGTGTAACAGGAATGGTTCAAAACATAGACAGTTGGAAGAGTCAGTCTTCATGTACCTGAGTCGGCATTGTGCCTTTTATATTTAATTCCGATGCAATTTCTGTGTTTCATCGTCAATAAGAAGGTCCAAGGGATACAGTAAACCTGAAATGAACCATCGGAATCTATAACTAGTGTCACTGGAATGGTTCAAATCATAGACAGTAGGAGAAGTCAGTCTACAAGTACTTAAGTCGGCATTGTGCCGTTTGTGTTCAATTCCGATGCAATTTCTGTGTTTCACCGTCAATAAGAAGGTCCAAGGGATACAGTAAACCTGAAGTGAAGCATCGGAATCTATAACTAGTGTCACAGGAAAGGTTCAAAACATTGACAGTAGGAAGAGTCAGTCTTCTTGTCCTTAAGTCGGTATTGTGCATTTTCTATTTAATTCCGATGCAATTTCTGTGTTTCATCATCAATAAGAATGTCAGAGGGATACAGTAAACCTAGAGTGATGCATCGGAATCTATAACTAGTGTCACAGGAATGGTTCAAAACATAGACAGTAAGAAGAGTCAGTCTTCTTGTACTTAATTCGGCATTGTGCCTTTTGTATTTAATTCGGATGTAATTTCTGTGTTTTGTCGTCAATAAGAAGGTCAGAGGATACAGTAAACCTGAAGTGAAGCATCCGAATCTATAACTAGTGTCACAGGAATGGTTAAAACATAGACAGTAAGATGAGTCAGCCTTCTTGTACTTAATACGGCATTGTGCCTTTTGTATTTAATTCCGATGCAATTTCTGTGTTTCATCGCCAATAAGAAGGTCCAAGGGATACAGTAAACCTGAAGTGAAGCATCCGAATCTATAACTAGTGTCACAGGAATGGTTCAAAACATAGTCAGTAAGAAGTGTCAGTCTTCTTGTACTTAAGTCGGCAATGTGCCTTTTGTATTCAATTCCGATGCAATTTCTGTGTTTCATCGTCAATAAGAAGGTCAGAGAGATACAGTAAACCTGCAGTGAAGCATCGGAATCTATAACTAGTGTCACAGGAATGGTTCAAACATAGTCTGTAAGAAGAGTCAGTCTTCTTGTACTTAAGTCGGCATTGTGCGTTTTGTATTTAATTCCCATGCAATTAGTGTGTTTCATCGTCAATAAGAAGGTCCAAGGGATACAGTAAACCTAAAGTGAAGCATCGGAATCTATAACTAGTGTCACAGGATTGGTTCAAATAATAGACAGTAGGAAGAGTCAGTCTTCTTGTACTTATGTCGGTATTGTGCCTTTTCTATTTAATTCCGATGCAAATTCTGTGTTTCATCGTCAATAAGATGGTCAGAGGGATACAGTAAACCTGAAGTGAAGCATCGGAATCTATAACTAGTGTCACAGGAATGCATCAAAACATAGACAGTTGGAAGAGTCATTCCTCTTGTAATTAAGTCGGCATTGTGCCTTCTGCATTTAATTCCGATGCAATTTCTGTGTTTCAACGTCAATAAGAAGGTCCGAGGGATACAGTAAATCTAAACTGAAGCATCGGAATAATAAGCTACTGTCACACGAATTGTTTAAAACATAGAGACTAGGAAGAGTCAGTCTTCTTGTACTTAAGTCGGCATTGTGCTTTTTCTATTTAATTCCGATGCGATTTCTGAGTCTCGTCGCCAATAGGAAGGTCCAAGGGATACAGTAAACCTGAAGTGAAACATCGGAATCCATAACTAGTGTCACAGGAAAGGTTCAAAACATAGTCAGTAAGATGAGTCAGTCTTCTTGTACTTAAGTCGGCACTGTGCCTCTTCTATTTAATTCCGATGCAATCTCTGTGTTTCATCGTCAGTAAGAAATTCCAAGGGATACAGTAAACCTGGGTGAAGCATCGGAATGTATAACTAGTGTTACAGGAATCGTTCAAAACATAGACAGTAAGAAGAGTCAGTCTTCTTGTACTTAAGTCGGCATTGTGCCTTTTGTATTTAATTCCGATGCAATTTCTGTGTTTTATCGTCATTAAGAAGGTCAGAGGGATATAGCAAACCTGAAGTGAAGCATCGGAATCTATAACTAGTGTCACACGAATGGTTCAAAAGATAGAGAGTAGGAAGAATCAGTCTTCTTGTACTTAAGTCGGCATTGTGCTTCTTTTATTTAATTCCGATGCAATTTCTGTGTTTCATCGTCAATAAGAAGGTCAAAGGATACAGTAAACCTAGAGTGAAGCATCGGGATCTATAACTAGTATCACAGGAATGGTTCAAAACATAGACAGTAAGAAGAGTCAGTCTTCTTGTACTTAATTCGGCATTGTGCCTTTTGTATTTCATTCCGACGCAATTACTATGTTTCATCGTCAATAAGATCGTCAGAGGTATACAGTAAATCTGAAGTGAAGCATCAGAATCTATAACTAGTGTCACAGGAATGGTTCAAAACATAGACAACAAGACGAGTCAGTCTTCTTGTACTTAAGTCGGCATAGTGCCTTTTGAATTTAATTCCGATGTAATTTCTGTATTTTATCGTCAATAAGAAGGTCCAAGGGATACAGTAAACCTGATCTGATTCATCGGAATCTATAACTAGTGTCACAGGAATGGTTCAAAACATAGTCAGTATGAAGAGTCATTCGTCTTGTACTTAAGTCGGCCATTGTGCATTATGTATTTAATTCCGATGCAATATCTGTGTTTCATCGTCAGTAAAGAAGGTCCAAGGGATACAGTACACCTGGAGTGAAGTATCGGAGTCTATAACTAGTGTCACAGGAATGGTTCAAAAGATAGAGAGTAGGAAGAATCAGTCTTCTTGTACTTAAGTCGGCATTGTGCTTCTTTTATTTAATTCCGATGCAATTTCTGTGTTTCATCGTCAATAAGAAGGTCCAAAGGATACAGTAAACCTAGAGTGAAGCATCGGGATCTAAAACTAGTATCACAGGAATGGTTCAAAACATAGACAGTAAGAAGAGTCAGTCTTCTTGTACTTAATTCGGCATTGTGCCTTTTGTATTTCATTCCGACGCAATTACTATGTTTCATTGTCAATAAGATCGTCAGAGGTATACAGTAAATCTGAAGTGAAGCATCAGAATCTATAACTAGTATCACAGGAATGGTTCAAAACATAGAAAGTAAGAAGAGTCAGTCTTCTTGTACCTAATTCGGCATTGTGCCCTTTGTATTTAATTCCGATGCAATTTCTGTGACTCATCGTCAATAAAAAGGTCCAAGGGATACAGTAATCCTGAAGTTAAGCATCGGAATCTATAACTAGTGTCACAGGAATGGTTCAAAGCATAGTCAGTAAGAAGAGTCAGTCTTCTTGTAGGTAAGACGAAATTGTGCCTTTTCTATTTAATTCCGATGCAATTTCTGTGTTTCATCGTCAATAAGAAGGTCATAGGGATACAGTAAACTCAAGTGAAGCATCGGAATCTATAACTAGTGTCACAGGAAAGGCTCAAAACATAGACAGTTGGAAGTGTCAGTCTTCTTGTACTAAAGTCGGCATTGTGCCTTTTGTATTTAGTTCCGATGCAATTTCTGTGTTTCATCGTCAATAAAAAGGTCCAAGGGATACAGTAAACCTGAAATGAAGCATCGGAATCAATAACTAGTGTCACAGGAATGGTTCAAGACATAGACAGTAGGAAAAGTCTGTCTACATGTACTTAAGTGGGCATTGTGCCTTTTATATTTAATTCCGATGCAATTTCTATGTTTCATCGTCAATACGAAATTCAGAGAGATACAGTAAACCTGAAGTGAAGCATCGGAATCTATAACTAGTGTCACAGGAATGGTTCAAAACATAGTGAGTGAGAAGGTCAGTCTTCTTGGACTTAAGTCGGCATTGTGCCTTTTGTATTTAATTCCGATGCAATTAGTGTGTTTCATCGTCAATAAGAAGGTCCAAGGGATACAGTATACCTCAAGTGAAGCATCGGAATAAAAACTAGTGTCACAGGAATGGTTCAAAACATAGAGAGTAGGAAGAGTCAGTCTTCTTGTACTTATGTCGGCATTGTGCTTTTTCTATATAATTGCGATGCGAT
>NW_025727980.1:300000-378443 GCF_021461385.2 Schistocerca piceifrons | reverse complement strand
TTAAGTACAAGAAGGACTGACTCTTCTTACTGTCTATGTTTTTGAACCATTCCATTGACACTAGTTATAGATTCCGATGCTTCACTCCAGGTTTTACTGTATCCCTTGGACCTTCTTAATGACGATGAAACACAGAAATTGCATCGGGAAATTAAATACAAAAGGGCACAATGCTGACATAAGTGCAAGAAGACTGACTCTTCTTACTGTCTATATTTTGAACCATTCCTGTGACACTAGGGATAGATTCCGATGCTTCACTTGAGGTTTACTGTATCCCTTGGACCCTACTTATTGACGATGAAACACAGAAATTGCATCGGAATTAAATACAAAAGGCACAATGCGACTTAAGTACAAGGAGACAGAGTCTTCTTACTGGTCTATGTTTTGAATCTCTCCTGTGAGAACAGTTTTTAGATTCCGATACTTCACCTCAGGTTTACTGTACCCCTTGGACCTTCGTATTCACGATGAAAACACAGAGATTGCATCGGAATCAAACACAAAAGGAAACAATGCCGACTTAAGTACAATGAGGCTGACACTTCTTACTGTCTAATGCTTTGAACCTTTCCTGTGAGACGACTTTCAGATTCCGATGCTTCACCTCAGGTTTTAATGTACCCCTTGGACCTACTTATTGACGATGAAAACACAGAAATTGCATCGGAATTAAATACAAAAGTCACAATGAATACCTAAATGCAAGAAAACTGGACTCATCTTACTGTCTATGTTTTGTTCCTTTCCTGTGAGACCTGTTTATAATTCCGATGCTTCACTTCAGGTTTACTGTATCCCTTGGACCTTCTTATTGACGATGAAACACAGAAATTGCATCGGAATTAAATACAAAAGGCTCAATGCCGACTTATGTACAAGAAGACTGACTCTTCTTACAGTCTATGTTTTGAACCATTCCTGTGACACTAGTTATATTTTCCGATGCTTCACTTCAGGTTTACTGTGTCCCTAGGAACTTCTTATTGACGATGAAACACAGAAATTGCATCGGAATTAAATACAAAAGGCACAATAACTGACTTAAGTACAAGAAGACTGAATCTTCCTACTGTATATGATTTGAACCATTCCAGTGACACTAGTTATAGATTCCGATGCTTCACTCCAGGTTTGCTGTATCCGTTGGACCTTCTTATTGACGATAAAACACAGAAATTGCATCGGAATTAAATACAAAAGGCACAATGCCGACTACAGTACAAGAAGACTGACTCTTCTAACAGTCTATGCTTTGAACCATTACTGTGACACTAGTTATAGATTCCGGTGCTTCACTCCAGGTATACTGTTTCCCTTGGACCTTGTTATTGACGACGAAACACAGGAATTGCATCAGAATGAAATAGAAAAGAACAATGCCGACTTAAGTACAAGACGACTGACGCTTCTTGCTGACTATGTTTTGAACCATTCCTGTGACACTAGGGATAGATTCCGATGCTTCACGTCTGGTTTACTGTATCCCTTGGACCTTCTTATTGACGATGAAACACAGATATTGCATCGGAATTAAATAGAAAAGGAACAATGCCGACTTAATTACAAGAAGACTGACTCTTCTTACTGTTTATGTTTTGAACTATTCCTGTGACACTAGTTATAGATTCCGGTGCTTCACTCCAGGTTTACTGTACCCTTGGACCTTCTTATTGACGATGAAACACAGAAATTGCATCAGAATTAAATAGAAAAGGCACAATGCCGACTTAAGTACGAGAAGACTAACGCCTCTTACTGACTATGGTTTGAACCATTCCTGTGACACTAGTGATAGATTCCGATGCTTCACTTCAGGTTTAATGTATCCCTTGGTCCTTCTTATTGACGATGAAACACAGATATGGCATCGGAATTAAATAAAAAAGGAACAATGCCGACTTAAGTACAAGAAGACTGACACGTCTTACTGTCTTTGTTTTGAACCAATCCTGTGACACTAGTTATAGATTCCGATGCTTCACTTCAGGTTTGCTGTATCCCTCTGACCTTCCTATAGACGATGAAACAAAGAAATTGCATCCGAATTAAATACAAAAGGCACAATGCCGACTTAAGTACAAGAAGACTGACTCTTCTTACTGACTATGTTTTGAGCCATTCTTGTGACACTAGTTATAGATTCCGATGCTTCACTCCAGGTTTACCTTATCCCTTGGACCTTCTTATTGACGAAGAAACACAGAAATTGCAACGGAATGAAATACAAAAGGCACAATGCCGACTTTAGTTCAAGAAGACTGACCCTTCTTACTGTCTATGTATTGAACCATTCCTGTGACTCTAGTTATAGATTCCGATGCTTCACTTCAGGTTTACGGTACCCCTCTGACCTTCTTATTGTCGATGAAACACTGAAATTGCATCGGAATGAAATACAAAAGGCACAATGCCGACTTAAGTACAAGAAGACTGACTCTTCTTACTGTCTATGTTTTGAACCATTCCATTGACACTAGTTATAGATTCCGATGCTTCACTGCAGGTTTACTGTATCCCTTGGACATTGTTATTGACGATGAAACACAGAAATTGCATCGGAATTAAAAAGAAAAGGTACAATGCCGACTTAAGTACAAGAAGACTGACTCTTCTTACTGTCTATGTTATGAACCATTCCTGTGACACTAGTTATACATTCCTATGCTTCACTTCAAGTTTACTGTATCCCTTGGACCTTCTTATTGACGATGAAACACAGAAATTCCATCGGAATTAAATACAAAAGGCACAATGCCGACTTAAGTACAAGAAGACTGACTCTTCCTACTGTCTATGTTTTGAACAATTCCTGTGACACAAGTTATAGATTCCGATGCTTCACTTCAGGTTTACTGTAGCCCTTCGACCTTCTTATAGACGATGAAACACAGAAATTGCATCGGAATTAAACACAAAATTCACAATTCCGGCTTAAGTACAAAAAGACTGACTCTTCTTACTGACTAAGCCTTGAACCATTCCTCTGACACTAGTTATAGATTCCGAAGCTTCACTTCAGGTTTTACTGTATCCCTCTGAACTTTTTATTGACGATGAAACACAGAAATTGCATGGGGAAGAAAATACAAAAGGGCACAATGCTGACTTAACTACAAGAAGGACTGACTCATCTTACTGACTATGTTTTGAACCATTCTTGTGACACTAGTTATAGATTTCCGATGCTTCACCCCAGGTTTTACTGTATCCCTTGGACCTTCGAATTGACGAAGAAACACAGAAATTAAATCGGAATTAAATACAAAAAGGTACAATGCCCTACTTTAGGTCAAGAAGACTGACTCTTCTTACTGTCTATGTTTTGAAGCATTCCTGTGACTCTAGTTATAGATTCCGATGCTTCGCTTCAGGTTTACGGTACCCCTCTGACCTTCTTATTTACGATGAAACACAGAAATTGCATCGGAATTAAGTACAAAAGGGATAATGCCGACTTAAGTTCAAGAAGACTGACTCTTCTTACTGCATATGTTTTGAACCATTCCTGTGACACTAGTTATAGATTCCGATGCTTCAATTCAGGTCTACTGTATCCCATCGACCTTCTTATTCACGATGAAACACAGAAATTGCATCGGAATTAAATACAATAGGCACAATGCCGACTTCAGTACAAGAAGACTGACTCTTCTTACTGTCTATGTTTAAAACCATTCCTGTGACGCTAGTTATAGATTCTGATGCCTCACTCCAGGTTTACTGTATCCCTCTGACCTTCTTATTGATGATGAAACACAGAAATTGCAACGGAATTAAATACAAAAGGCACAATGCCGACTAAAGTACAAGAAGACTGACTCTTCTTAATGACTATGTTTTGAACCATTCCTGTGACACTAGTTATAGATTCTGACGCTTCACTTCAGGTTTCTTGTACCCCTTGGACCTTCTTATTGTCGATGAAACACATAAATTGCGTCGGAATTAAATAGAAAAGCACAATGCCGACTTAAGTACAAGAAGACTGACTCCTCGTACTGTCTATGTTTTGAACCATTCCTGTGACACTAGTTATAGATTCCAATGCTTCACTTCAGGTTTACTGTATCGCTTGGGGCGTCGTATTGACGATGAAACATAGAAATTGCATCGGAATTAAATACAAAAGGCACAATACCGACATAAGTACAAGAAGACTGACTCTTCTTACTGTCTATGTTTTGAACCATTCCTGTGACACTAGTTATAGATTCCGATGCTTCACTTCAGGTTTACTGTATCCCTTGGACCTTCTTATTGACGATGAAACACAGAAATTGCATCGGAATTAAATAAAAAAGGCACATTGCCGACTTAAGTACAAGAAGACTGACTCTTCCTACTTTCAATGTTTTGAACCATTCCTGTGACACTAGTTATAGATTCCGATGCTTCACTTCAGGTTTACAGTAGCCCTCTGATCTTCTTATTGACGATGAAGCACAGAAATTTTATCGGAATTAAATACAAAAGTCACAATGCCGAGTTAAGTACAAGAAGACTGACTCTTATTACTGTCTATGTTTTGATCTATTCCTGTGACACTAGTTATAGATTGCGATGCTTCACTTCAGGTTTACTGTGTCCTTTGGACCTTCTTATTGACGATGAAGCACAGAAATTGCATCAGAATTAAACACAAAAGGCACAATGCCGACTTAAGTACAAAAAGACTGACTCTTCTTACTGACTAAGTTTTGAACCATTCCTGTGACACTAGTTATAGATTCCGATGCTCACTTCAGGTTTACTGTATCCCTCTGACCTTCTTATTGACGATGAAAGACAGAAAGTGCATCGGAATTAAATAGAAAATGCACAATACCGACTTAAGTACAAGAAGACTGACTCTTCTTACTGACTATGTTTTGAACCAATCCTGTGACACAAGTTATAGGTTCCGATGATTCACTTCAGGTTAACTGTATCCCTTGGACCGTCTTATTGACGATGAAACACAGAAATTGCATCGGAATTAAATACAAAAGGCAAAATGAAGACTTAAGTACACGAAGACTGACTCTTCTTACTGTCTATGTTTTGAACCATTCCTGTGACACTAGTTATAGATTCCGATGCTACACTCCAGGTTTACTGTATCCCTTGGACCTTGTTATTGACGATGAAACACAGAAATTGCATCGGAATTAAATACAAAAGGCACAATGCCGACATAAGGACAAGAAGACTGACACTTCTTACTGACTTTGTTTTGGACCATTCCTGTGAAACTAGTTATAGATTCCGATGCTTCACTTCAGGTTTACTGTATCCCTTGGACCGCCTTATTGACGATTAAATACAGAAATTGCATCGGAATTAAATAAAAAGGCACAATGCCGACTTAAGTACAAAAAGACTGTCTCTATTTACTGACAATGTTTTGAACCATTCCTGTGACACTAGTTATACATTCCTATGCTCACTTCAGGTTTACAGTATCCCTCTGACCTTCTTATTGACGATGAAACACTGAAATTGCATCGGAATTAAATAGAAAATGCACAATGCCGACTTAAGTACAAGACGACTGACATTTCTGACTGTCAATGTTTTGAACCATTCCTGTGACACTAGTTATAGATTCCGATGGTTCACTTCAGGCCTACAGTATCCCTGGGACCTTCTTATTGACGATGAAACACAGAAATTGCATCGGAATTAAATACAAAAGGCACAATGCCGACTTAAGTACAAGAAGACTGACTCTTCTTACGGTCTATGATTTGAACCATTCAATTGACACTAGTCATAGATTCCGATGCTTCACTCCAAGTTTATTGTATCCCTTTGACCTTATTATTGACGTTGAAACACAGAAATTGCATCGGAATTAAATACAAAAGGCACAATGCCGACTTAAGTACAAGAAGACTAACTCTTCTTACTGACTATGTTTTCAACCATTCCTGTGACACTAGTTATACATTCCGATGCTTCACTATATGTTCACTGTATACCTTGGACCTTCTAATTGACGATGAAACACAGAAATTGCCTCGGAATTAAATACAAAAGGCACAATGCCGACTTAAGTACAAGAAGACTGACTCTTCCTACTGTCTGTGTTTTGAACCATTCCTGTGACACTAGTTTTGGATTTCGATGTTTCTCTTCAGGTTTGCTGTATCCCTCTGACCTTCTAATTGACGATGAAACACAGAAATTGCATCGGAATTAAACACAAAATTCACAATTCCAACTTAACTACAAAAAGACTGACTCTTCTTACTGACTAAGTCTTGAACCATTCCTGTGACACTAGTTATAGATTCCGATGCTTCACTTCAGGTTTACTGTATCCCTTGGACCTTCTTATAGACGATGAAACACAGAAATTGCATCGGAATTAAACACAAAATTCACAATTCCGACTTAAGTACAAAAAGACTGACTCTTCTTACTGACTAAGTCTTGAACCATTCCTGTGACACTAGTTATAGATTCCGATGTTTCACTTCAGGTTTAGTGTATCCCTCTCAACTTTTTATTGACGATGAAACGCAGAAATTGCATGGGAATTAAATACAAAAGGCACTATGCCGTCTGAAGTACAAGAAGACTGACTCTTCTTACTGTCTATGATTTGAACCATTTCATTGACACTAGTAATAGATTCCGATGCTCACTCCAAGTTTACTGTATCCCTTTGCTCTTGTTATCGACGCTGAAACACAGAAATTGCATTGGAATTAAGTAGAAAAGGCACAATGCCGACATAAGTACAAGATGACTGACTCTTCTTACTGACTATGTTTTGAACCATTCCTGTGACACAAATAATAGATTCCGATGATTCACTTCAGGTTAACTGTATCCCTTGGACCGTCTTATTGACGATGAAACACAGAAATTGCATCGGAATTAAATACAAAAGGCAAAATGACGACTTAAGTACACGAAGACTGACTCTTCTTACTGTCTATGTTTTGAACCATTGCTGTGACACTAGTTATAGATTCCGATGCTACACTCCAGGTTTACTGTATCCCTTGGACCTTGTTATTGACGATGAAACACAGAAATTGCATCGGAATTAAATACAAAAGGCACAATGCCGACATAAGGACAAGAAGACTGACTCTTCTTACTAACTTTGTTTTGAACCATTCCTGTGACACTAGTTATAGTTTGTGATGCTTCACTTCAGGTTTACTGTATCCCTTGGACCTCCTTATTGACGATGAAGTACAGAAATTGCATCGGAATTAAATACAAAAGCCACAATGCCGACTTAAGTACAAGAAGACTGACTCTTCCTTCTGTCTATGTTTTGAACCATTTCTGTGACACTAGTTATAGATTCCGATGCTTCACTTCAGGTTTACTGTATCCCTTGGACCGCCTTTTTGACGATGAAACACAGAAATTGCATCGGAATTAAATACAAAGGCACAATGCCGACTTAAGTACAAAAAGACTGACTCATCTTACTAACTGTTTTGACCCATTCCTGTGACACTAGTTATAGATTCCGATGCTCATTTCAGGTTTACAGTATCCCTCTGACCTTCTTATTGACGATGAAACACAGAAATTGTATCGGAATTAAATACAAAAGGCACAATGCCGACTTAAGTACAAGAAATCTGACTCTTCCTACTGTCTATGTTTTGAACCATTCCTGTGACACTAGTTATAGATTCGGATGCTTCACTTCAGGTTTACTGTATCCCTCGGACCTTCTTATTGACGATGAAACACAGAAATTGCAACGAAATTAAATACTAAATGCACAATGCCGATTAAAGTACAAGAAGACTGACTCTTCTTAGTGACTATGTTTTGAACCATTCCTGTGACACTAGTTATAGATTCTGATGCTTCACTTCAGGTTTACTGTACCCCTTGGACCTTCTTAATGACGATGAAACACATAAATTGCATCGGAATTAAATAGAAAAGGCACAATGCCGACTTAAGTACAAGAAGTCTGACTCTTCCTACTGTCTATGTTTTGAACCATTCCTGTAACACTAGTTATAGATTCTGATGCTACACTTGAGGTTTGCTGTATCCCTTGGAACTACCTATTGACGATCAAACACAGATATTGCATCGGAATTAAATACAAAAGGCATAATTGCGACTTAAGTACATGAAGACCGATTCATCCTACTGACTATGGTTTGAACCATTCCTGTGACACTAGTTATAAATTCCGATGCTTCACTTCAGGTTTACTGTATCCCTTGGACCTTCTTATTGACGATGAAACACAGAAATTGCATCGGAATTAAATACAAAATGCAAAATGCCGACTTAAGTACACGAAGACTGACTCTTCTTACTGACTATGTTTTAAACCATTCCTGTGACACTATTTATAGATTCCGATGCTACACTCCAGGTTTACCGTATCCCTTGGATCTTCTTATTGACGATGCAACACAGAAATTGCAACGGAATTAAATACAAAAGGCACAATGCCGACATAAGGACAAGAAGACTGACTCTTCTTACTGACTTTGTTTTGAACCATTCCTGTGACTCTAGTAATAGATTCCGATGCCTCCCTTCAGGTTTACTGTACCCCTTGGACATGCTTATTGACGATGAAACACAGAAATTGCATCGGAATTAAATACAAAAGGCACAATGACGACTTAAGTACAAGAAGACTGACTCTTCCTACTATCTATGATTTGAACCATTCCTGTGACACTAGTTATAGATTCCGATGCTTCACTTCAGGTTTACTGTATCCCTGGGACCTTCTTATTGACGGCGAAACACAGAAATTGCAACGGAATTAAATACAAAAGGCACAATGCCGACTTAAGTACAAGAAGACAGACTCTTCATACTGTCTATGATTTGAACCATTCCATTGACACTAGTTATAGATTCCGATTGTTCACTCCAGGTTTACTGTATCCCTTTGACCTTGTTATTGACGATGAAACACAGAAATTGCAGCGGAATTAAATACAAAAGGCACAATGACGACTTAAGTACAAGAAGACTGACTCTTCTTACTGACTATGTTTTGAACCATTCCTGTGACACTAGATATAGATTCCGATGCTTCACTTCAGGTTTACTGTATCCTTTAGACCTTCTTATTGACGAAGAAACAAGGAAATTTCATCGGAATTAAATACAAAGGGCACAATGCCGACTTAAGTACAAGAAGACTGACTCTTCTTACTGTCTATCTTTTGAACCATTACTGTGAGCTAGTTATAGATTCCGATGCTTCACTCCAGGTTTACTGTATCCCTTGGACCTTCTTATTGACGATGAGACACAGAAATTGCATTGGAATTAAATACAAAAGTCACAATGCCGACTTAAGGACAAGAAGACTGACTTATCTTACGATGTTTTGAACCATTCCTGTGACACTAGTTATAGATTCCGATGCTTCACTTCAGGTTTACTGTATGCCTTGGACCTTCTTATTGACGATGAAACACAGATATTGAATCGGAGTTAAATACAAAAGGCAAAATGCCGACTTCAGAACACGAAGACTGACTCTTCTTACTGTCTATGTTTTGAACCATTCCAGTGACACTAGTTATAGATTCCGATGCTTCACTTCAGGTTTATTGTATCCCTCTGACCCTCTTATTGACGATGAAACACAGAGATTGCATCGGAATTACATAGAAAACGCCCAACGTTGACTTAAATACAAGAAGACTGACTCTTCTTACTGTCTATGTTTTGAACCATTCTTGCGACACTAGTTTTAGATTCCGATGCTTCACTCCAGGTTTACTGTATCCCTTGGACCTTCTTATTGACGATGAAAGACAAAAATTGCATCGGAATTAAATAGAAAAGGCACAATGCCGACTTAGGTACAAGAAGACTGACTCTTCTTACTGACAATATTTTGAACCATTCCTGTGACACTGGTCATAGATTCCGATGCTTCACGTCAGGTTTACTGTATACCGTGGACCTTCTTATTGACGATGAAACACAGACATTGCATCGGAATTAAATACAAAAGGCACAATGCCGACTTAAGAACAAGAAGACTGATTCTTCCTACTGTCTATGTTTTGAACCATTCCTGTGACACTAGTTTAGGATTCCGATGCTTCACTTCAGGTTTACTGTATCCCTCTGACCTTCTTATCGACGATGAAACACAGAAATTGCATCGGAATTAAATACAATAGTCACAATGCCGACTTAAGTGCAAAAAGACTGACTCTTCTTACTAACTATGTTTTGAACCATTCCTGTGACACTAGTTATAGATTGCGATGCTTCACTTCAGGTTTACTTTATCCCTCTGACCTTCTTATTGACGATGAAACACAGAAATTGCATCGGAATTAAATACAAAAGGCACATTGCCGACTTAAGTACAAGAAGACTGACTCTTCCTACTTTCAATGCTTTGAACCATTCCTGTGACACTAGTTATAGATTCCGATGCTTCACTTCAGGTTTACTGTAGCCCTCTGATCTTCTTATTGACGATGAAACACAGAAATTGTATCGGAATTAAATACAAAAGGCACAATGCCGAGTTAAGTACAAGAAGACTGACTCTTATTACTGTCTATGTTTTGGACCATTCCTGTGACACTAATTATAGATTCTGATGCTTCACTTCAGGTTTACTGTATCCCTTGGACCTTCTTATTGACGATGAAACACAGAAATTGCATTGGAGGTAAACACTAAAGGCACAATGCCCACTTAAGTACAAAAAGACTGATTCTTCTTACTGACTAAGTATTGAACCATTCCTATGACACTAGTTATAGATTCCGATGCTCACTTCAGGTTTACCGTATCCCTCTGACCTTCTTATTGACGATGAAACACAGAAATTGCATCGGAATTAAATAGAAAATGCACAATGTCGACTTAAGTACTAGGCGACTGACTTGTCTTACTGTCTATGTTTTGAACCATTCCTGTGACACTAGTTATGGATTTTGATGCTTCACTTCAGGTCTTCTGTATTACTTGGACCTTCTTATTGACGATGAAACACAGAAATTGCATCGGAATTAAATACAAAAGGCACAATGCCGACTTATGTACAAGAAGACCGTCTCTTCCTACAGACGATGCTTTGAACCCTTCCTGTGACACTACTTATAGATTCCGATGATTCACTTCAGGTTTACTGTATCCCTTAGACCTTCTTATTGACGATGAAACACAGAAATTGCATCGGAATTAAATACAAAAGGCACTATGCCGACTGAAGTACAAGAAAACTGACTCTTCTTACTGTCTATGATTTGAACCATTTCATTGACACTAGTAATAGATTCCGATGCTCACTCCAGGTTTACTGTATCCCTTTGCCCTTGTTATCGACGATGAAACACAGAAATTGCATTGGAATTAAGTAGAAAAGGCACAATGCCGACATAAGTACAAGATGACTGACTCTTCTTACTGACTATGTTTTGAACCATTCCTGTGACACAAGTAATAGATTCCGATGATTCACTTCAGGTTAACTGTATCCCTTGGACCGTCTTATTGACGATGAAACACAGAAATTGCATCGGAATTAAATACAAAAGGCAAAATGACGACTTAAGTACACGAAGACTGACACTTCTTACTGTCTATGTTTTGAACCATTGCTGTGACACTAGTTATAGATTCCGATGCTACACTCCAGGTTTACTGTATCGCTTGGACCTTGTTATTGACGATGAAACACAGAAATTGCATCGGAATCAAATACAAAAGGCACAATGCCGACATAAGGACAAGAAGACTGACTCTTCTTACTAACTTTGTTTTGAACCATTTCTGTGACACTAGTTATAGTTTGTGATGCTTCACTTCAGGTTTACTGTATCCCTTGGACCTCCTTATTGACGATGAAGTACAGAAATTGCATCGGAATTAAATACAAAAGGCACAATGCCGACTTAAGTACAAGAAGACTGACTCTTCCTTCTGTCTATGTTTTGAACCATTTCTGTGACACTAGTTATAGATTCCGATGCTTCACTTCAGGTTTACTGTATCCCTTGGACCGCCTTATTGACGATGAAACACAGAAATTGCATCGTAATTAAATACAAAGGCACAATGCCGACTTAAGTACAAAAAGACCGACTCTTCTTACTGACTGTTTTGAACCATTCCTGTGACACTAGTTATAGATTCCGATGCTCATTTCAGGTTTACAGTATCCCTCTGACCTTCTTATTGACGATGAAACACAGAAATTGTATCGGAATTAAATACAAAAGGCACAATGCCGACTTAAGTACAAGAAGACTGACTCTTTTACTGACTATGTTTAGAACCATTCCTGTGACACTAGTTATAGATTCGGATGCTTCACTTCAGGTTTACTGTATCCCTCGGACCTTCTAATTGACGATAAAACACTGAAATTGCATCGGAATTAAATAGAAAATGTACAATGCCGACTTAAGTACAAGACGACTGACTTTTCTGACTGTCTATGTTTTGAACCATTGCTGTGACACTAGTTATAGATTCCGATGCTTCACTTCAGGTCTACTGTATCCCTTGGACCTTCTTATTGACGATGAAACACAGAAATTGCATCGGAATTAAATACAAATGGTACAATGCCGACTTAAGTACAAGAAGTCTGACTCTTCCTACTGTCTATGTTTTGAACCATTCCTGTGACACTAGTTATCGATTCGGATGCTTCACTTCAGGTTTACTGTATCCCTCGGACCTGTTATTGACGATGAAACACAGAAATTGCAACGAAATTAAATACAAAATGCACAATGCCGACTAAAGTACAAGAAGACTGACTCTTCTTAGTGACTATGTTTTGAACCATTCCTGTGACACTAGTTATAGATTCTGATGCTTCACTTCAGGTTTACTGTACCCCTTGGACCTTCTTATTGACGATGAAACACATAAATTGCATCGGAATTAAATAGAAAAGGCACAATGCCGACTTAAGTACAAGAACACTGACTCCTCTTACTGTCTATGTTTTGAACCATTCCTGTGACACTAGTTATAGATTCCGATGCTTCACTTCAGGTCTACTGTATCCCTTGGACCTTCGTATTGACGATGAAACACAGAAATTGCATCGGAATTAAATACAAATGGCACAATGCCGACTTAAGTGCAAGAAGACTGACCCTTCTTACGGTCTATGATTTGAACCATTACATTGACACTAGTCATAGATTCCGATGCTTCACTCCAAGTTTATTGTATCAGTTTGACCTTACTAGTGACGTTGAAACACAGAAATTGCATCGGAATTAAATAGAAAATGCACAATGCCGACATAAGTACAAGAAGTCTGACTCTTCTTAGTGACTATGATTTGAACCATTCCTGTGACACTAGTTATAGATTCCGATGATTCACTTCAGGTTTACTGTATCACTTGGACCTTCTTATTGACGATGAAACACAGAAATTGCATCGGAATTAAATACAAAATGCAAAATGCCGACTTAAGTACACGAAGACTGACTCTTTTTACTGACTATGTTTTAAACCATTCCTGTGACACTATTTATAGATTCCGATGCTACACTCCAGGTTTACCGTATCCCTTGGATCTTCTTATTGACGATGAAACACAGAAATTGCAGCGGAATTAAATACAAAAGGCATAATGCCAACATAAGGACAAGAAGACTGACTCTTCTTACTGACTTTGTTTTGAACCATTCCTGTGACTCTAGTAATAGATTCCGATGCCTCCCTTCGGGTTTACTGTACCCCTTGGACATGCTTATTGACGATGAAACACAGAAATTGCATCGGAATTAAATACAAAAGGCACAATGACGACTTAAGTACAAGAAGACTGACTCTTCCTACTGTCTATGATTTGAAACACTCCTGTGACACTAGTTATAGATTCCGATGCTTCACTTCAGGTTTACTGTATCCCTCAGACATTCTTATTGACGATGAAACACGGAAATTACATCGGAATTAAATACAAAATGCAAAATGCCGACTTAAGTACAAGAAGACTGACTCTTCTTACTGACTATGCTTTGAACCATTCCTGTGACACTAGATATAGATTCCGATGCTTCACTTCAGGTTTACTGTATCCCTTAGACCTTCTTATTGACTAAGAAACAAGGAAATTTCATCGGAATTAAATACATAAGGCACAGTGCCGACTTAAGTACAAGAAGACTGACTCTTCTTACTGTCTATCTTTTGAACCATTACTGTGAGCTAGTTATAGATTCCGATGCTTCACTCCAGGTTTACTGTATCCCTTGGACCTTCTTATTGACGATGAGACACAGAAATTGCATTGGAATTAAATACAAAAGTCACAATGCCGACTTAAGGACAAGAAGACTGACTCTTCTTACGATGTTTTGAACCATTCCTGTGACACTAGTTATAGATTCCGATGCTTCACTTCAGGTTTACTGTACGCCTTGGACCTTCTTATTGACGATGAAACACAGAAATTGAATCGGAATTAAATACAAAAGGCACTATGCCGACTGAAGTACAAGAAGACTGACTCTTCTTACTGTCTATGATTTGAACCATTTCATTGACACTAGTAATAGATTCCGATGCTCACTCCAGGTTTACTGTATCCCTTTGCCCTTGTTATCGACGATGAAACACAGAAATTGCATTGGAATTACGTAGAAAAGGCACAATGCCGACATAAGTACAAGATGACTGACTCTTCTTACTGACTATGTTTTGAACCATTCCTGTGACACAATTAATAGATTCCGATGATTCACTTCAGGTTAACTGTATCCCTTGGACCGTCTTATTGACGATGAAACACAGAAATTGCATCGGAATTAAATACAAAAGGCAAAATAACGACTTAAGTGCACGAAGACTGACACTTCTTACTGTCTATGTTTTGAACCATTGCTGTGACACTATTTATAGATTCCGATGCTACACTCCAGGTTTACTGTATCCCTTGGACCTTGTTATTGACGATGAAACACAGAAATTGCATCGGAATCAAATACAAAAGGCACAATGCCGACATGAGGACAAGAAGACTGACTCTTCTTACTAACTTTGTTTTGAACCATTTCTGTGACACTAGTTATAGTTTGTGATGCTTCACTTCAGGTTTACTGTATCCCTTGGACCTCCTTATTGACGATGAAGTACAGAAATTGCATTGGAATTAAATACAAAAGGCACAATGCCGACTTAAGTACAAGAAGACTGACTCTTCCTTCTGTCTATGTTTTGAACCATTTCTGTGACACTAGTTATAGATTCCGATGCTTCACTTCAGGTTTACTGTATCCCTTGGACCGCCTTATTGACGATGAAACACAGAAATTGCATCGTAATTAAATACAAAGGCACAATGCCGACTTAAGTACAAAAAGACCGAC
Organism: Schistocerca piceifrons; assembly: GCF_021461385.2. Lineage (NCBI taxonomy): Eukaryota > Metazoa > Arthropoda > Insecta > Orthoptera > Acrididae > Schistocerca > Schistocerca piceifrons. The sequence goes on along the minus strand of NW_025727980.1, from coordinate 363,123 downwards.
TCTTCTTACTGACTGTTTTGAACCATTCCTGTGACACTAGTTATAGATCCCGATGCTCATTTCAGGTTTACAGTATCCCTCTGACCTTCTTATTGACGATGAAACACAGAAATTGTATCGGAATTAAATACAAAAGGCACAATGCCGACTTAAGTACAAGAGGACTGACTCTTTTACTGACTATGTTTAGAACCATTCCTGTGACACTAGTTATAGATTCGGATGCTTCACTTCAGGTTTACTGTATCCCTCGGACCTTTTATTGACGATGAAACACAGAAATTGCAACGAAATTAAATACAAAATGCGCAATGCCGACTTAAGTACAAGACGACTGACTTTTCTGACTGTCTATGTTTTGAACCATTGCCGTGACACTAGTTATAGATTCCGATGCTTCACTTCAGGTCTACTGTATCCCTTGGACCTTCTTATTGACGATGAAACACAGAAATTGCATCGGAATTAAATACAAATGGTACAATGCCGACTTAAGTACAAGAAGTCTGACTCTTCCTACTGTCTATGTTTTGAACCATTCCTGTGACACTAGTTATAGATTCGGATGCTTCACTTCAGGTTTACTGTATCCCTCGGACCTTTTATTGACGATGAAACACAGAAATTGCAACGAAATTAAATACAAAATGCGCAATGCCGACTAAAGTACAAGAAGACTGACTCTTCTTAGTGACTATGTTTTGAACCATTCCTGTGACACTAGTTATAGATTCTGATGCTTCACTTCAGGTTTACTGTACCCCTTGGACCTTCTTATTGACGATGAAACACATAAATTGCATCGGAATTAAATAGTAAAGGCACAATGCCGACTAAAGTACAAGAACACTCACTCCTCTTACTGTCTATGTTTTGAACCATTCCTGTGACACTAGTTATAGATTCCGATGCTTCACTTCATTTCTACTGTATCCCTTGGACCTTCGTATTGACGATGAAACACAGAAATTGCATCGGAATTAAATACAAATGGCACAATGCCGACTTAAGTGCAAGAAGACTGACCCTTCTTACGGTCTATGATTTGAACCATTACATTGACACTAGTCATAGATTCCGATGCTTCACTCCAAGTTTATTGTATCAGTTTGACCTTACTATTGACGTTGAAACACAGAAATTGCATCGGAATTAAATAGAAAATGCACAATGCCGACATAAGTACAAGAAGTCTGACTCTTCTTAGTGACTATGATTTGAACCATTCCTGTGACACTAGTTATAGATTCCGATGATTCACTTCAGGTTTACTGTATCACTTGGACCTTCTTATTGACGATGAAACACAGAAATTGCATCGGAATTAAATACAAAATGCAAAATGCAAAATGCCGACTTAAGTACACGAAGACTGACTCTTCTTACTGACTATGTTTTAAACCATTCCTGTGACACTATTTATAGATTCCGATGCTACACTCCAGGTTTACCGTATCCCTTGGATCTTCTTATTGACGATGAAACACAGAAATTGCAGCGGAATTAAATACAAAAGGCACAATGCCGACATAAGGACAAGAAGACTGACTCTTCTTACTGACTTTGTTTTGAACCATTCCTGCGACTCTAGTAATAGATTCCGATGCCTCCCTTCAGGTTTACTGTACCCCTTGGACATGCTTATTGACGATGAAACACAGAAATTGCATCGGAATTAAATACAAAAGGCACAATGACGACTTAAGTACAAGAAGACTGACTCTTCCTACTGTCTATGATTTGAAACACTCCTGTGACACTAGTTATAGATTCCGATGCTTCACTTCAGGTTTACTGTATCCCTCAGACATTCTTATTGACGATGAAACACGGAAATTACATCGGAATTAAATACAAAATGCAAAATGCCGACTTAAGTACAAGAAGACTGACTCTTCTTACTGACTATGCTTTGAACCATTCCTGTGACACTAGATATAGATTCCGATGCTTCACTTCAGGTTTACTGTATCCCTTAGACCTTCTTATTGACTAAGAAACAAGGAAATTTCATCGGAATTAAATACAAAAGGCACAATGCCGACTTAAGTACAAGAAGACTGACTCTTCTTACTGTCTATCTTTTGAACCATTACTGTGAGCTAGTTATAGATTCCGATGCTACACTCCAGGTTTACTGTATCCCTTGGACCTTCTTATTGACGATGAGACACAGAAATTGCATTGGAATTAAATACAAAAGTCACAATGCCGACTTAAGGACAAGAAGACTGACTCTTCTTACGATGTTTTGAACCATTCCTGTGACACTAGTTATAGATTCCGATGCTTCACTTCAGGTTTACTGTACGCCTTGGACCTTCTTATTGACGATGAAACACAGAAATTGAATCGGAGTTAAATACAAAAGGCAAAATGCCGACTTCAGTACACGAAGACTGACTCTTCTTACTGTCTATGTTTTGAACCATTCCTGTGACACTAGTTATAGACTCCGATGCTTCACTTCAGGTTTATTGTATCCCTCTGACCCTCTTATTGACGATGAAACACAGAAATTGCATCGGAATTACATAGAAAAGGCCCAACGTCGACTTAAATACAAGAAGACTGACTCTTCTTACTGTCTATGTTTTGAACCATTCTTGTGACACTAGTTTTAGATTCCGATGCTTCACTCCAGGTTTACTGTATCCCTTGGACCTTCGTATTGACGATGAAAGACAAAAATTGCATCGGAATTAAATAGAAAAGGCACAATGCCGACTTAGGTACAAGAAGACTGACTCTTCTTACTGACAATGTTTTGAACCATTCCTGTGACACTAGTCAAAGATTCCGATGCTTCACTTCAGGTTTACTGTATACCGTGGACCTTCTTATTGACGATGAAACACAGACATTGCATCGGAATTAAATACAAAAGGCACAATGCCGACTTAAGAACATGAAGACTGATTCTTCCTACTGTCTATGTTTTGAACCATTCCTGTGACACTAGTTTAGGATTCCGATGCTTCACTTCAGGTTTACTGTATCCCTCTGACCTTCTTATCGACGATGAAACACAGAAATTGCATCGGATTTAAATACAAAAGGCACAATGCCGACTTAAGTGCAAGAAGACTGACTCTTCCTACTGTCTATGTTTTGAACCATTCCTGTGACACTAGTTATAGTTTTTGATGCTTCACTTCAGGTTTACTGTATCCCTCTGACCTTCTTATTGACGATGAAACACAGAAATTGCATCAGAATTAAATACAAAAGGCACAATGCCGACTTAAGTACAAGAAGACTGACCCTTCTTACTGTCTATGTTTGAACCATTCCTGTCACACTAGTTATAGATACCGATGCTTCACTCCAGGTTTACTGTATCCCTTGGACCTTGTTATTGACGATGAAACACAGAAATTGCATCGGAACTAAATAGAAAAGGCACAATGCCGACTTAAGTACAAGAAGACTGACTATTCCTACTGACTATGTTTTGAACCATTCCTGTGACACTAGTTATAGATTCCGATGTTTCACTTGAGGTTTACTGTATCCCTCTGACCTTCTTATCGACGAGGAAACACAGAAATTGAATCGGAATTAAATAGAAACGCCACAATGCCTACTTAAGTACAAGAAGACTGACTCTTCTTACTGTCTATGTTTGAACCATTCCTGTGACACTAGTTATAGATTCCGATGCATGACTTCAGTTTTACTGTATCCCTTGGACCTTCTTGTTGACGATGAAACACAGAAATTGCATCGGAATTAAATACAAAAGGCACAATGCCGACTGAAGTACAAGAAGACTGACCCTTCTTACTTTTTATGTTTGAACCATTCCTGTCACACTAGTTATAGATACCGATGCTTCACTTCTGGTTTACTGTATCCCTCTGAACTTCTTATTGACGATGAAACACAGAAATTGCAAGGGAATTAAATACAAAAGGCACAATTCCGACTTAAGTACAAGAAGACTGACTCTTCGTACTAACTATGTTTTGAACCATTCCTGTGACACTAGTTATAGATTGCGATGCTTCACTTCAGGTTTACTGTATCCCTCTGACCTTCTTATTGACGATGAAACACAGAATTTGCATCGGAATTAAATACAAAACGCACAATGCCGACTTAAGTACAAGAAGACTGACTCTTCCTACTGTCTATGTTTTGAACCATTCCTGTGACACTAGTTATAGATTCCGATGCTTCACTTCAGGTTTACTGTATCCCTTGGACCTTCTTATTGACGATGAAACACAGAAATTGCATCGGAATTAAATACAAAAGGCACAATGCCGACATAAGTACATGAATACCGACACTTCCTACTGACTATGTTTCAACCATTCCTGTGACACTAGTTATAGATTCCGATGCTTCGCTTGAGGTTTACTGTATCCCTTGGACCTTCTTATTGACGATGAAACACAGAAATTGTATCGGAATTAAATACAAAAGGCACAATGCCGACTTAAGTACAAGAAGACTGACTCTTCTTACTGTCTATGTTTTGAGCCATTCCATTGACACTAGTTATGGATTCTGATGCTTCACTTCAGGTTTACTGTATCCCTTGGACCTTCGTATTGACGATGAAACACAGAAATTGCATCGGAAGTAAATACAAAAGGCACAATGCCGACTTAAGTACAAGACGTCTGACTCTTCTTACTGTCTATGCTTTGAACCATTACTGTGACACTAGTTATAGATTCCGATGCTTCACTCCAGGTTTACTGTATCCCTCTGACCGTCTTATTGACGATGAAACACTGAAATTGCATCGGAATTAAATTGAAAAGGCACAATGCCGGCTTAAGTACTAGAAGACTGACTTTTCCTACTGTCTATGTCTTGAACCATTCCTGTGACACCAGTTATAGATTCCGATGCTTCACTTCAGGTTTACTGTATCCCTTGGACCTTCTTATTGACGATGAAACACAGAAATTGCATCGGAATTCAATACAAAAGGCACAATGCCGACTTAAGTACAAGAAGACTGACTGTTCTAACTGACTATGTTTTGAACCATTCTTGTGACACTTGTTACGGATTCCGATGCTTCACTTCAGGTTTACTGTATCCCTCTGACCTTCTTATTGAAGATGAAACACAGAAATTGCATCGGAATTAAATACAAAAGGCACAATGCCGAATTGTGTTCAAGAAGACTGACTCTTCTTACTGTCTATTTTCGAACCATTCCAGAGACACTAGTTATAGATTCCGATGCTTCACTTCAGGTTTACTGTATCCCTCTGACCGTATTGCCGATGAAACACAGAAATTGCATCGGAATTAAATACAAAAGGCACAATCCCGACTTAAGTACAAGAAGACTGACTCTTCTACTGTCTATGTTTTGAACCATTTCTGTGACACTAGTTATAGAGCCCGATGCTTCACTTCAGGTTTACTGGTTCCCTTGAGCCTTCTTATTGACGATGAATCACAGAAATTGCATCGGAATGAATTACAAAAGGCACAATGCCGACTTAAGTACAAGAAGACTGGCTCTTCTTACTGTCTATATTTTGAACCATTCCAGTGACACTAGTTATAGATTCCGATGCTTCACTTCAGGTTTACTGTATCCCTTGGACCTTCTTATTGACGATGAAACACAGAAATTGCATCGGAATTAATTACAAAAGGCACAATCCGACCTAAGAACAAGACGTCTGACTCTTCTTACTGTCTATGTTTTGAACCATTACTGTGACAGTAGTTATAGATTGCGATGCTTCACTCCAGGTTTACAGTATCCCTTGGACCTTCTTATTGACGATGAAACACAGAAATAGCATCGGAGTTAAATACAAGAGGCACAATGCCGACTTAAGGCCAAGAAAACTGACTCTTCTTACTGTCTATGTTTGAACCATTCCTGTGACACTAGTTATAGATTCCGATGCTTCACTTCAGGTTTCCTGTATCCCTTGGACCTTCTTAATCCCGGTGAAACACAGAAATTGTATCGGAATTAAATTCGAAAGGCACAATGCCAACTTAAGTACAAGAAGACTGACTCTTCTTACCGACTATGTTTTGAACCATTCCTGTGACACTAGTTATAGATTCCGATGCTTCACTTCAGGTTTACTGTATCCCTCTCACCTTCTTATTGACGATTAAACACGGCAATTGCATCGGAATTAAATAGAAAAAGCACAATGCCGACTTAAGTACAAGAAGGCTGACTCTTCTTACTGTCTATGATTTGAACCATTCCTGTGACACTAGTTGTAGATTCCGATGCATCACTTCAGGTTCACTGTATCCCTTGGACCCTCTTATTGACGATGAAACACAGGAATTGCATCAGAATTAAATACAAAAGGCACAATGCCGACTTAAGGACAAGAAGACTGACTCTTCTTACTGACTATGACTTGAACCAGTCCTGTGACACTAGCTATAGATTCCGATGCTTCACATCAGGTATACTGTATCCCTCAGAACTTCTTATTGACGATGAAACACAGAAATTGCATCGGAATTAAATACAAAAGGCACAATGCCGACTTACGTACAAGAAGACTGACTCTTCTTACTGTCTATGCTTTGAACCATTCCATTGACACTAGTTATAGATTCCGATGCTTCACTCCAGGTTTACTGTATCCCTTGGACCTTCTTATTGAAGATGAAACACAGAAATTGCATCGGAATTAAATAGAAAAGGCACAATGAAGACTTAAGTACAAGAAGACTGACTCTTCTTACTGACTATGTTTGAACCATTCCTGTGACACTAGTTATAGATTCCCGTGCTTCACTTCAGGTTTACTCTATCCCTTGGACCTTCTTATTGATGATGAAACACAGAAATTGCATCGGAATTCAATAGAAAATGTACAATGCCGACTTAAGTAAATGAAGACTGACTCTTCTTACTGACTATCTTTTGAACCATTCCTCTGACACTAGTTATACATTCTGATGCTTCACTTCATGTTTACTGTATACCTAGGACCTTCTAATTGACGATGAAACACAGAAATTGCATCGGAATTAAATACAAAAGGCACAATGCCGACTTAAGGACAAGAAGACTGACTTTTATTACTGACTATGTTTTGAACCATTCCTTTGACACTAGCTATAGATTCCGATGCTTCACTTCAGGTTTACTGTATCGCTCTGACCTTATTGACGATGAAACACAGAAATTGCATCGGAATTAAATACAAAAGGAAGAATGCCGACTTATGTACTAGAAGACTGACTCTTCTTACTGTCTATGTTTTGAACCATTCCATTGACACTAGTTATAGATTCCGATGCTTCACACCAGGTGTATTGTATCCCTTGGACCTTGTTATTGACGATAAAACACAGAAAATGCATCGGAATTAAAAAGAAAGGGCACAATGCCAACTTAAATACAGGGAGACTGACTCTTCTTACTGAATATGTTTTGAACCATTCCTGTGACACTAGTTATAGATTCCGATGCTTCACTTCAGGTTTACTGTATCCCCTGGCCCTTCTTATTGACGATGAAACACAGAAATTGCATCGGAATTAAATACAAAAGGCAAAATGCCGACATAAGTACACGAAGACTGCCTCTTCTTACAGTCTATGATTTGAACCATTCCTGTGACACTAGTTATAGATTCCGATGCTACACCCCAGGTTTACTGTATCCCATGGACCTTCTTATTGACGATGAAACACAGAAATTGCATTGGAATTAAATTGGAAGGGCACAATGCCGACTTAAGTACAAGAAGACTGACTCTACTTACTGACTATGTTTTGAACCATTCCTGTGGCACTAGTTATAGATTCCGATGCTTCACTTCAGGTTTACTGTATTCCCTGGACCTTCTTATTGACGATGAAACACAGAAATTGCATCGGAATTAAATACAAAAGGCTAAATGCCGACTTAAGTACAAGAAGACTGACTCTTCTTACCGTCTATTTTTGAACCATTCCTGTGACACTAGTTATAGATTCCGATGCTTCACTTCAGGTTTACTGTATCCCTATGACCTTCTTATTGCGGTGAAACAGAGATATTGCATCGGAATTAAATACGAAAGGCACAATGCAAACTTAAGTACAAGAAGACTGACACTTCTTACTGACTATGTTTTGAACCATTCCTGTGTCACTAGTTATAGATTCCGATGCTTCACTTCATGTTTACTGTATCCCTCTGACCTTCTTATTGACGATGAAACACAGAAATTGCATCGGAAGTATATAGAAAAGGCACAATGCCGAATTAAGTACAAGAAGACTGACTCTTCTTACTCCCTATGTTTTGAACTAGTCCTGTGACACTAGTTATAGATTCCGATGCTTCACTCCAGTTTTACTGTATCCCTCTGACCTTCTTATTTACGATGAAACACTGAAATTGCATCGGAATTAAATTGAAAAGGCACAATGCCGACTTAGGTACTAGAAGAGTGACTCTTCCAACTCTCTATGTCTTGAACCATTCCTGTGACACTAGTTATAGATTCCGATGCTTCACTTCAGGATTACTGTATCCCTTGGTCCTTCTTATTGACGATGAAACACAGAAATTGAATCGGAATTAAATACAAAAGGCACAATGCCGACTTAAGTACAAGAAGACTGACTCTTCTTACCATGCTTTGAACCATTCCTGTGACACTAGTTATAAATTCCGAGGCATCACTTCAGGTTTACTGTATCCCTTGGGCCTTCTTATTGACGATGAAACACAGAAATTGCATCGGAATTAAATACAAATGACACAATGCAGAATTGAGTACTAGAAGACTGTCTCTTCTTACTGTCTATGCTTTGAACCATTCCTGTGACACTAGTTATAGATTCCGATGCTTCACTTCAGGTTTACTGCATCCCTTGGACCTGCTTATTGACGATGAAACACAGAAATTGCATCGGAATTAAATACAAATGGCACAATGCCGACTTAAGGAGAAGAAGACTGACTCTTCTTACTGACTATGTTTTGAACCATTCCTGTGACACTAGCTATAGATTCCGATGTTTCACTTCAGGTTTACTGTATCCCTCTGACCTTCTTATTGACGATGAAACTCAGAAATTGCATCGGAATTAAATAGAAAAGGTACAATGCCGACTTAAGTACAAGAAGACTGACTCTTCTTACTGACTATGTTTTGAACCATTCCTGTAACACTAGTTATAGATGCCGATACTTCACCTCAGGTTTGCTGTATCCCATGGATCTTCTTATTGACGATGAAACACAGAAATTGCATCGGAATTAAATACAAAAGGCAAAATGCCGACTTAAGTACACGAAGGCTGACTCTTCTTACTCTCTATGTTTTGAACCATTCCTGTGACACTAGTTATAGATTCCGATGCTACACTCCAGGTTTACTGAATCCCTCTGACCTTCCAATTGACGATGAAACACAGAAATTGCATCGGAATTAATATAAAAAAAATCACAATGCCGACTTATGGACAAGAAGACTGACTCTTCTTACTGACTTTGTTTTGAACCATTCCTGAGACACTAGCTATAGATTCCGATGTTTCACTTCAGGTTTACTGTATACCTCTGACCTTCTTATTGACGATGAAACACAGAAATTGCATCGGAATTAAATGGAAAAGGCACAATGTCGACTTAAGTACAAGAAGACTGTCTCTTCTTACTGTCTATGTTTTGAACAACTCCTGTGACACTAGTTTTAGATTCAGATGCTTCACTCCAGGTTTACTGTATCCCTTGGGCCTTCCTATTGACGATGAAACACAGAAATTGCATCAGAATTAAATACAAATGGCACAATGCAGATTTGAGTACAAGAAGAATGTCTCTTCTTACTGTCTATGTTTTTAACCATTCCTGTGACACTAGTTATAGATTCCGATTCTTCACTCCAGGTTTACTGTATCCCTTGGACCTTCTTGTTGGCGATGAAACACAGGAATTGCAATGGAATTAAATACAATAGGCACAATGCTGACTTAAGGACAAGAAGACTGACTCTTCTTACTGACTATGTTTTGAACCATTCCTGTGACACTAGCTATAGATTCCGATGTTTCACTTCAGGTTTACTGTATACCTCTGACCTTCTTATTGACGATGAAACACAGAAATTGCATCGGAATTAAATAGAAAAGGTACAATGCCGACTTAAGTACAAGAAGACTAACTCTTCTTACTGACTATGTTTTGAACCGTTCCTGTGACACTAGTTATAGATGCCGATGCTTCACCTCAGGTATAGTGCATCCCATGGATCTTCTTATTGACGATGAAACACAGAAATGGGATCCGAATTAAATACAAAAGGCAAAATGCCGACTTAAGTACACCAAGGCTGACTCTTCTTACTGTCTATGTTTTGAACCATTCCTGTGACACTAGTTATAGATTCCGATGCTACACTCCAGGTTTACTGTATCCCTCTGACCTTCCAATTGACGATGAAACATAAAAATTGCATCGGAATTAAATACAAAAGGCACAATGTCGACTTAAGTACAAGAAGACTGACTCTTCTTACTGTCTATGTTTTGAACAATTCCTGTGACACTAGTTTTAGATTCCGATGCTTCACTCCAGGTTTACTGTATCCCTTGGACCTTCTTATTGACGATGAAACATAGAAATTGAATCGGAATTAAATAGAAAAGGCACAATGCCGACTTAAGTACAAGAAGACTGACTCTTCTTACTGACTATGCTTTGAACCGTTCCTGTGACACTAGTTATAGATTCTGATGCTTTACTTGAGGTTTACCGTATCCCTAGGACCTTCGTATTGACGATGAAACACAGAAATTGCATCGGAAGTAAATACAAAAGGCACAATGCCGACATAAGTACAAGACGTCTGACTCTTCTTACTGTCTATGCTTTGAACCATTACTGTGACACTAGTTATAGATTCCGAAGCTTCACTCCAGGTTTACTGTATCCCTCTGACCGTCTTATTGACGATGAAACACTGAAATTGCATCGGAATTAAATTGAAAAGGCACAATGCGGGCTTAAGTACTAGAAGACTGACTTTTCCTACTGTCTATGTCTTGAACCATTCCTGTGACACCAGTTATAGATTCCGATGCTTCACTTCAGGTTTACTGTATCCCTTGGACCTTCTTATTGACGATGAAACACAGAAATTGCATCGGAATTCAATACAAAAGGCACAATGCCGACTTAAGTACAAGAAGACTGACTGTTCTAACTGACTATGTTTTGAACCATTCTTGTGACACTTGTTACGGATTCCGATGCTTCACTTCAGGTTTACTGTATCCCTCTGACCTTCTTATTGAAGATGAAACACAGAAATTGCATCGGAATTAAATACAAAAGGCACAATGCCGAATTGTGTTCAAGAAGACTGACTCTTCTTACTGTCTATTTTCGAACCATTCCAGAGACACTAGTTATAGATTCCGATGCTTCACTTCAGGTTTACTGTATCCCTCTGACCGTATTGCCGATGAAACACAGAAATTGCATCGGAATTAAATACAAAAGGCACAATCCCGACTTAAGTACAAGAAGACTGACTCTTCTACTGTCTATGTTTTGAACCATTTCTGCGACACTAGTTATAGAGCCCGATGCTTCACTTCAGGTTTACTGGTTCCCTTGAGCCTTCTTATTGACGATGAATCACAGAAATTGCATCGGAATGAACTACAAAAGGCACAATGCCGACTTAAGTACAAGAAGACTGGCTCTTCTTACTGTCTATATTTTGAACCATTCCAGTGACACTAGTTATAGATTCCGATGCTTCACTTCAGGTTTACTGTATCCCTTGGACCTTCTTATTGACGATGTAACACAGAAATTGCATCGGAATTAAATACAAAAGGCACAATGCCGACATAAGTACATGAATACCGACACTTCCTACTGACTATGTTTCAACCATTCCTGTGACACTAGTTATAGATTCCGATGCTTCGCTTGAGGTTTACTGTATCCCTTGGACCTTCTTATTGACGATGAAACACAGAAATTGTATCGGAATTAAATACAAAAGGCACAATGCCGACTTAAGTACAAGAAGACTGACTCTTCTTACTGTCTATGTTTTGAGCCATTCCATTGACACTAGTTATGGATTCTGATGCTTCACTTCAGGTTTACTGTATCCCTTGGACCTTCGTATTGACGATGAAACACAGAAATTGCATCGGAAGTAAATACAAAAGGCACAATGCCGACTTAAGTACAAGACGTCTGACTCTTCTTACTGTCTATGCTTTGAACCATTACTGTGACACTAGTTATAGATTCCGATGCTTCACTCCAGGTTTACTGTATCCCTCTGACCGTCTTATTGACGATGAAACACTGAAATTGCATCGGAATTAAATTGAAAAGGCACAATGCCGGCTTAAGTACTAGAAGACTGACTTTTCCTACTGTCTATGTCTTGAACCATTCCTGTGACACCAGTTATAGATTCCGATGCTTCACTTCAGGTTTACTGTATCCCTTGGACCTTCTTATTGACGATGAAACACAGAAATTGCATCGGAATTCAATACAAAAGGCACAATGCCGACTTAAGTACAAGAAGACTGACTGTTCTAACTGACTATGTTTTGAACCATTCTTGTGACACTTGTTACGGATTCCGATGCTTCACTTCAGGTTTACTGTATCCCTCTGACCTTCTTATTGAAGATGAAACACAGAAATTGCATCGGAATTAAATACAAAAGGCACAATGCCGAATTGTGTTCAAGAAGACTGACTCTTCTTACTGTCTATTTTCGAACCATTCCAGAGACACTAGTTATAGATTCCGATGCTTCACTTCAGGTTTACTGTATCCCTCTGACCGTATTGCCGATGAAACACAGAAATTGCATCGGAATTAAATACAAAAGGCACAATCCCGACTTAAGTACAAGAAGACTGACTCTTCTACTGTCTATGTTTTGAACCATTTCTGTGACACTAGTTATAGAGCCCGATGCTTCACTTCAGGTTTACTGGTTCCCTTGAGCCTTCTTATTGACGATGAATCACAGAAATTGCATCGGAATGAATTACAAAAGGCACAATGCCGACTTAAGTACAAGAAGACTGGCTCTTCTTACTGTCTATATTTTGAACCATTCCAGTGACACTAGTTATAGATTCCGATGCTTCACTTCAGGTTTACTGTATCCCTTGGACCTTCTTATTGACGATGAAACACAGAAATTGCATCGGAATTAATTACAAAAGGCACAATCCGACCTAAGAACAAGACGTCTGACTCTTCTTACTGTCTATGTTTTGAACCATTACTGTGACAGTAGTTATAGATTGCGATGCTTCACTCCAGGTTTACAGTATCCCTTGGACCTTCTTATTGACGATGAAACACAGAAATAGCATCGGAGTTAAATACAAGAGGCACAATGCCGACTTAAGGCCAAGAAAACTGACTCTTCTTACTGTCTATGTTTGAACCATTCCTGTGACACTAGTTATAGATTCCGATGCTTCACTTCAGGTTTCCTGTATCCCTTGGACCTTCTTAATCCCGGTGAAACACAGAAATTGTATCGGAATTAAATTCGAAAGGCACAATGCCAACTTAAGTACAAGAAGACTGACTCTTCTTACCGACTATGTTTTGAACCATTCCTGTGACACTAGTTATAGATTCCGATGCTTCACTTCAGGTTTACTGTATCCCTCTCACCTTCTTATTGACGATTAAACACGGCAATTGCATCGGAATTAAATAGAAAAAGCACAATGCCGACTTAAGTACAAGAAGGCTGACTCTTCTTACTGTCTATGATTTGAACCATTCCTGTGACACTAGTTGTAGATTCCGATGCATCACTTCAGGTTCACTGTATCCCTTGGACCCTCTTATTGACGATGAAACACAGGAATTGCATCAGAATTAAATACAAAAGGCACAATGCCGACTTAAGGACAAGAAGACTGACTCTTCTTACTGACTATGACTTGAACCAGTCCTGTGACACTAGCTATAGATTCCGATGCTTCACATCAGGTATACTGTATCCCTCAGAACTTCTTATTGACGATGAAACACAGAAATTGCATCGGAATTAAATACAAAAGGCACAATGCCGACTTACGTACAAGAAGACTGACTCTTCTTACTGTCTATGCTTTGAACCATTCCATTGACACTAGTTATAGATTCCGATGCTTCACTCCAGGTTTACTGTATCCCTTGGACCTTCTTATTGAAGATGAAACACAGAAATTGCATCGGAATTAAATAGAAAAGGCACAATGAAGACTTAAGTACAAGAAGACTGACTCTTCTTACTGACTATGTTTGAACCATTCCTGTGACACTAGTTATAGATTCCCGTGCTTCACTTCAGGTTTACTCTATCCCTTGGACCTTCTTATTGATGATGAAACACAGAAATTGCATCGGAATTAAATAGAAAATGTACAATGCCGACTTAAGTGTAAGAAGACTGACTCTTCTTACTGACTATCTTTTGAACCATTCCTCTGACACTAGTTATACATTCTGATGCTTCACTTCATGTTTACTGTATACCTAGGACCTTCTAATTGACGATGAAACACAGAAATTGCATCGGAATTAAATACAAAAGGCACAATGCCGACTTAAGGACAAGAAGACTGACTTTTATTACTGACTATGTTTTGAACCATTCCTTTGACACTAGCTATAGATTCCGATGCTTCACTTCAGGTTTACTGTATCGCTCTGACCTTATTGACGATGAAACACAGAAATTGCATCGGAATTAAATACAAAAGGAAGAATGCCGACTTATGTACTAGAAGACTGACTCTTCTTACTGTCTATGTTTTGAACCATTCCATTGACACTAGTTATAGATTCCGATGCTTCACACCAGGTGTATTGTATCCCTTGGACCTTGTTATTGACGATAAAACACAGAAAATGCATCGGAATTAAAAAGAAAGGGCACAATGCCAACTTAAGTACAGGGAGACTGACTCTTCTTACTGAATATGTTTTGAACCATTCCTGTGACACTAGTTATAGATTCCGATGCTTCACTTCAGGTTTACTGTATCCCCTGGCCCTTCTTATTGACGATGAAACACAGAAATTGCATCGGAATTAAATACAAAAGGCAAAATGCCGACATAAGTACACGAAGACTGCCTCTTCTTACAGTCTATGATTTGAACCATTCCTGTGACACTAGTTATAGATTCCGATGCTACACCCCAGGTTTACTGTATCCCATGGACCTTCTTATTGACGATGAAACACAGAAATTGCATTGGAATTAAATTGGAAGGGCACAATGCCGACTGAAGTACAAGAAGACTGACTCTACTTACTGACTATGTTTTGAACCATTCCTGTGGCACTAGTTATAGATTCCGATGCTTCACTTCAGGTTTACTGTATTCCCTGGACCTTCTTATTGACGATGAAACACAGAAATTGCATCGGAATTAAATACAAAAGGCTAAATGCCGACTTAAGTACAAGAAGACTGACTCTCCTTACCGTCTATTTCTGAACCATTCCTGTGACACTAGTTATAGATTCCGATGCTTCACTTCAGGTTTACTGTATCCCTATGACCTTCTTATTGCGGTGAAACAGAGATATTGCATCGGAATTAAATACGAAAGGCACAATGCAAACTTAAGTACAAGAAGACTGACACTTCTTACTGACTATGTTTTGAACCATTCCTGTGACACTAGTTATAGATTCCGATGCTTCACTTCAGGTTTACTGTATCCCTCTGACCTTCTTATTGACGATGAAACACAGAAATTGCATCGGAATTATATAGAAAAGGCACAATGCCGAATTAAGTACAAGAAGACTGACTCTTCTTACTCCCTATGTTTTGAACTAGTCCTGTGACACTAGTTATAGATTCCGATGCTTCACTCCAGGTTTACTGTATCCCTCTGACCTTCTTATTTACGATGAAACACTGAAATTGCATCGGAATTAAATTGAAAAGGCACAATGCCGACTTAGGTACTAGAAGAGTGACTCTTCCAACTCTCTATGTCTTGAACCATTCCTGTGACACTAGTTATAGATTCCGATGCTTCACTTCAGGATTACTGTATCCCTTGGTCCTTCTTATTGACGGTGAAACACAGAAATTGAATCGGAATTAAATACAAAAGGCACAATGCCGACTTAAGTACAAGAAGACTGACTCTTCTTACCATGCTTTGAACCATTCCTGTGACACTAGTTATAAATTCCGAGGCATCACTTCAGGTTTACTGTATCCCTTGGGCCTTCTTATTGACGATGAAACACAGAAATTGCATCGGAATTAAATACAAATGACACAATGCAGAATTGAGTACTAGAAGACTGTCTCTTCTTACTGTCTATGCTTTGAACCATTCCTGTGACACTAGTTATAGATTCCGATGCTTCACTTCAGGTTTACTGCATCCCTTGGACCTGCTTATTGACGATGAAACACAGAAATTGCATCGGAATTAAATACAAATGGCACAATGCCGACTTAAGGAGAAGAAGACTGACTCTTCTTACTGACTATGTTTTGAACCATTCCTGTGACACTAGCTATAGATTCCGATGTTTCACTTCAGGTTTACTGTATCCCTCTGACCTTCTTATTGACGATGAAACTCAGAAATTGCATCGGAATTAAATAGAAAAGGTACAATGCCGACTTAAGTACAAGAAGACTGACTCTTCTTACTGACTATGTTTTGAACCATTCCTGTAACACTAGTTATAGATGCCGATACTTCACCTCAGGTTTGCTGTATCCCATGGATCTTCTTATTGACGATGAAACACAGAAATTGCATCGGAATTAAATACAAAAGGCAAAATGCCGACTTAAGTACACGAAGGCTGACTCTTCTTACTCTCTATGTTTTGAACCATTCCTGTGACACTAGTTATAGATTCCGATGCTACACTCCAGGTTTACTGAATCCCTCTGACCTTCCAATTGACGATGAAACACAGAAATTGCATCGGAATTAATATAAAAAAAATCACAATGCCGACTTATGGACAAGAAGACTGACTCTTCTTACTGACTTTGTTTTGAACCATTCCTGAGACACTAGCTATAGATTCCGATGTTTCACTTCAGGTTTACTGTATACCTCTGACCTTCTTATTGACGATGAAACACAGAAATTGCATCGGAATTAAATGGAAAAGGCACAATGTCGACTTAAGTACAAGAAGACTGTCTCTTCTTACTGTCTATGTTTTGAACAACTCCTGTGACACTAGTTTTAGATTCAGATGCTTCACTCCAGGTTTACTGTATCCCTTGGGCCTTCCTATTGACGATGAAACACAGAAATTGCATCAGAATTAAATACAAATGGCACAATGCAGATTTGAGTACAAGAAGAATGTCTCTTCTTACTGTCTATGTTTTTAACCATTCCTGTGACACTAGTTATAGATTCCGATTCTTCACTCCAGGTTTACTGTATCCCTTGGACCTTCTTGTTGGCGATGAAACACAGGAATTGCAATGGAATTAAATACAATAGGCACAATGCTGACTTAAGGACAAGAAGACTGACTCTTCTTACTGACTATGTTTTGAACCATTCCTGTGACACTAGCTATAGATTCCGATGTTTCACTTCAGGTTTACTGTATACCTCTGACCTTCTTATTGACGATGAAACACAGAAATTGCATCGGAATTAAATAGAAAAGGTACAATGCCGACTTAAGTACAAGAAGACTAACTCTTCTTACTGACTATGTTTTGAACCGTTCCTGTGACACTAGTTATAGATGCCGATGCTTCACCTCAGGTATAGTGCATCCCATGGATCTTCTTATTGACGATGAAACACAGGAATGGGATCCGAATTAAATACAAAAGGCAAAATGCCGACTTAAGTACACCAAGGCTGACTCTTCTTACTGTCTATGTTTTGAACCATTCCTGTGACACTAGTTATAGATTCCGATGCTACACTCCAGGTTTACTGTATCCCTCTGACCTTCCAATTAACGATGAAACATAAAAATTGCATCGGAATTAAATACAAAAGGCACAATGTCGACTTAAGTACAAGAAGACTGACTCTTCTTACTGTCTATGTTTTGAACAATTCCTGTGACACTAGTTTTAGATTCCGATGCTTCACTCCAGGTTTACTGTATCCCTTGGACCTTCTTATTGACGATGAAACATAGAAATTGAATCGGAATTAAATAGAAAAGGCACAATGCCGACTTAAGTACAAGAAGACTGACTCTTCTTACTGACTATGCTTTGAACCGTTCCTGTGACACTAGTTATAGATTCTGATGCTTTACTTGAGGTTTACCGTATACCTTGGATCTTCTTATTGACGATGAAACCTATAAATTGCATCGGTATTAAATGCAAAAGGCACAATGCCGACTTAAGTACAAGAAGACTGACTCTTCCTTCTGTCTATGCTTTGAACCATTCCTGTGACACTAGTTTTGGATTCCGATGCTTCACTTCAGGTTTGCTGTATCCCTCTGACCTTCTTACTGACGATGAAACACAGAAATTGCATCGGAATTAAATAGAAAAGGCACAATGTTGGCTCAAGTACCAGAAGACTGACTCTTCTTACTGTCTATGTTTTTAACCATTCCTGTGACACTAGTCATAGATTCCGATGCTACACTCTAGGTTTACTGTCTCCCTTGGACCTTCTTATTGACGATGAAACACAGAAATTGCATCGGAATTAAATTCAAAAAGCACAATGGCGACTTAAAGACAAGAAGACTGGCTGTTCTTACTGACTATGTTATGAACCATTCCTGTGACACTAGTTATAGATTCCGATGCTACACTTCAGGTTTATTGTATAACTCTGACCTTCTTATTGACGATGAAACACAGAAATTGCATTGGAATTAAATAGAAAAGGCTCAATGTCGACTTAAGTACAAGAAGACTGACTCTTCTTACTGTCTATGTTTTGAACCATTCCTGTGACACTAGTTATAGATGCCGATGCGTCACTTCAGGTTTACTGTATCCCTCTGACCTTCTTATTGACGATGAAACACAGAAATTGCATCGGAATTAAATACAAAAGGCACAATGCCGACTTAAGTACAAGAAGACTGACTCTTCTTACTGACTATGATTTGAACCAATCCTCTGACACTAGTTCTAGATTCCGATGCTTCACTTCAGGTTTACTGTATCCCATGGACCTTCTTATTGGCGATAAAACACAGAAATTTCATCGGAATTAAAAACGAAAGGCAAAATGCCGACTTAAGTACACGAAGACTAACTCTTCTTACTGTCTATGTTTTGCACCATTCCTGTGACACTAGTTATAGATTCCGATGCTACACTCCAGGTTTCCTGTATCCCTTGGACCTTCCTATTGACGATGAAACACAGAAATTGCTTCGAAATTAAATACAAAAGGCACAATGCCGACTTAAGGACAAGAAGACTGACTGTTCATACTAACTTTGTTTTGAACCATTTCTGTGACACTAGTTATAGATTGCGATGCTACACTTCAGGTTTTTTGTATCCCTCTGACCTGCTTATTGACGATCAAACACAGAAATTGCATCGGAATTAAATAGAAAATGCACAATGTCGACTTAAGTACAAGAAGACTGACTCTTCTTACTGTCTATGTTTTGAACCATTCCTGTGACACTAGTTATAGATTCCGATGCTTCACTCCAAGTTTACTGTATACCTTAGACATTCTTATTGACGATGAAACACAGAAATTGCATTGGAATTAAATAGAAAAGGCTCAATGTCGACTTAAGTACACGAAGACTGACTCTTCCTACTGTCTATGTTTTGAACCGTCCCTGTGACACTAGTTATAGATTCCGATGCTTCACTCCTGGTTTACTGCATCCCTTGAACCTTGTTATTGACGATGAAACACAGAAATTGCATCGGAATTATATAGAAAAGGCACAATGCCGACTTAAGTACAAGAAGAGTGACTCTCCTTAACGACTATGTTTTGAACCATTCCTGTGACACTAGTTATAGATTCCGATGCTTCACTTGAGGTTTACTGTATCCCTTGGACCTTCTTATTGACGATGAAACACAGAAATCGCATCGGAATTAAATACAAAAGGCACAATGCCGACGTAAGAACATGAAGACCGACTCTTCCTACTGACTATGCTTTGAACCATTCCTGTGACACTAGTTACAGATTCCGATGCCTTACTTGAGGTTTACTGTATCCCTTGGACCTTCGTATTGACGATGAAACACAGAAATTGCATCGGAATTAAATACAAAAGGCACAATGAAGACTTAAGTACAAGAAGACTGACTCTTCTTACTGTCTATGTTTTGAACCATTCCTTTGACCCTAGTTATAGATTCCGATCCTTCACTCCCGGTTTACTGTATCCCTTGGACCTTCTGATTGGCGATGAAACACAGAAATTGCATCGGAATTAAATACAAAAGGCAAAATGCCGACTTAAGGACAAGAAGACTAACTCTTCTTACTGACTATGCTTTGAACCATTCCTGTGACACTAGCTATAGATTCCCATCCTTCACTTCAGGTTTACTGTATCCCTCTGACTTTCGTATTGACGATGAAACACAGAAATGGCATCGGAATGAAATACAAAAGCACAATGCCGACTTAAGTACAAGAAGACTGACTCTTCCTACTGTCTAGGTTTTGAACGATTCCTGTGACACTAGTTATAGATTCCGATGCTTCACTTGAGGTTTACTGTATTCCTTGGACCTTCTTACTGACGATGAAACACAGAAATTGCATCGGAATTAAACACAAAAGGCACAATGCAGACTTAGGTACATAAAGACTGACTCTTCATACTGACTATGTTTTGAACCGTTCCTGCGAGACTAGTTATAGATTCCGATGCTTCACTTGAGATTTACTGTATCCCTCTGACCCTCGTATTGACGATGAAACACAGAAATTGCATCGGAATAAAATACAGAAGGCACAATGCCGACTTAAGTACAAGAAGACTGACTCTTCCTACTGACTATGCTTTGAACCATTCCTGTGACACTAGTTATAGATCTCGATGCTTCACTTCAAGATTACTGTATTCCTCTGACCTTCTTATTGACGATGAAACACAGAGACTGCATCGGATTTAAATAGAAACGCCACAATTCCCACTTAGGTACAAGAAGACTGACTCTTCTTACTGGCTATGTTTTGAACCAATCCTGTGACACTAGTTACAGATTCCGATGCTTGACGTCAGTTTTACTATATCCCTTGGACCTTATTATTGACGATGAAACACAGAAATTGCATCGGAATTAAATACAAAAGGCACAATGAAGACTTAAGTACAAGAAGACTGACTCTTCTTACTGTCTATGTTTTGAACCATTCCTTTGACCCTAGTTATAGATTCCGATCCTTCACTCCCGGTTTACTGTATCCCTTGGACCTTCTGATTGGCGATGAAACACAGAAATTGCATCGGAATTAAATACAAAAGGCAAAATGCCGACTTAAGGACAAGAAGACTGACTCTTCTTACTGACTATGCTTTGAACCATTCCTGTGACACTAGCTATAGATTCCGATCCTTCACTTCAGGTTTACTGTATCCCTCTGACTTTCGTATTGACGATGAAACACAGAAATGGCATCGGAATGAAATACAAAAGGCACAATGCCGACTTCAGTACATGAAGACCGACTCTTCCTACTGACTATGTTTTGAACCATTCCTGTGACACTAGTTATAAATTCTGATGCTTCACTTGAGGTTTACTGTATCCCTTGGACCTACTAATTGAAGATGAAACCCAGAAATTGCATCGGAATAAAATACAAAAGGCACAATGCCGACTTAAGGACAATAAGACTGTCTCTTCTTACTGACTATGTTTTGAACCATTCCTGTGACACTAGCTATAGATTCCGATGCTTCACTTCAGGTTTACTATATCCCTCTGACTTTCTTATTGACGATGAAACACAGAAATTGCATCGCAATTAAATACAAAAGGCACAATGCTGTCTTAAGTACAAGAAAACTCACTCTTCTTACTGTCTATGTTTTGAACCATTCCATTGACACTAGTTATAGATTCCAATGCTTCACTCCTGGTTTACTGTATCCCTTGAACTTTGTTATTGACGATGAGACACAGAAATTGCATCGGAATCATATAGAAAAAGCACAATGCCGACTTAAGTACAAGAAACTGACTCTCCTTACTGACTATGTTTTGAACCATTCCTGTGACACTAGTATAGATTCCGATGCTTCACTTCAGGTTTACTGTATCCCTTGGACCTTCTTATTGACGATGAAACACAGAAATTGCATCGGAATAAAATACAAAAGGCAGAATGCCGACTTAAGGACAAGAAGACTGTCTCTTCTTACTGGCTATGATTTGAACCATTCCTGTGACACTAGTTATAGATTCCGTTGGTTGACTTCAGTTTTTCTGTATCCCTTGGACCTTCTTATTGACGATGAAACACAGAAATTGCATCGGAATAAAATACGAGAGGCACAATGCCGACTTAAGTACAAGAAGACTGACTTCCTTTACTGACTATGTTTGAACCATTCCTGTGACACTAGTTATAGATTCCGATGCTTCACTTCAGGTTTACTGTATACCTTGGACATTCTTATTGACGATGAAACACAGAAATTGCATCGGAATGAAATACAAGAGGCACAATGCCGACTTATGTACAAGAAGACTGACTCTTCCTACTGTCTATGTTTTGAACCAATCCTGTGACACTAGTTATAGATTCCGATGCTTGACGTCAGGTTTACTGTACCCCATGGACCTTCTAATTGACGATGAAACCCAGAAATTGCATCGTAATTAAATACAAAAGGCACAATGCCGATTTAAGTACAAGAAGACAGACTCTTCTTACTGTCTATGCTTTGAACCATTCCTGTGACACTAGTTATAGATTCCGATGCTTCACTTCAGGTTTACTATATCCCTCTGACTTTCTTATTAACGATGAAACCCAGAAATGGCATCGGAATTAAATACAAAAGCACAATGCGCACTCATGTACAAGAGGACTGACTCTTCCTACTGTCTATGTTTTGAACCATTCCTGTGACACTAGTTATAGATTCTGATGCTTCATTTAAGGTCTACTGTATCCCTTGGACCTTCTTATTGACGATGAAACCCAGAAATTGCATCGGAATTAAATACAAAAGGCACAATGCCGACTTAAGTACAAGAAGACAGATTCTTCTTACTGTCTATGCTTTGAACCATTCCTGTGACACTAGTTATAGATTCCGATGCTTCACTCCAGGTTTACTGTTTCCCTTGGACCTTCTTATTGACGGTGAAACACAGAAATTGCATCGGAATAAAATACAAAAGGCACAATGCCGACTTAAGGAAAAGAAGACTGCCTCTTCTTACTGACTGTGTTTTGAACCATTCCTGTGACACTAGCTATAGATTCCGATGCTTCACTTCAGGTTTACTGTATCCCTCTGACGTTCTGATTGACGATGAAACACAGAAATAGCATCGGAATTAAATACAAAAGGCACAATGCCGACTTAAGTACAAGAAGACTGACTCCTCTTACTGACTATGTTTTGAACCATTTCTGTGACTCTAGTTATAGATTCCGATGCTTCACTTCATGTTTACTGTATCCCTTGGACCTTATTATTGACGATGAAACACAGAAATTGCATCGGAATTAAATACAAAAGGCAAAATGCAGACTTTAGCACACGAGGACTGACTCTTCTTACTGTCTATGATTTGAACCATTCCTGTGACACTAGTTATAGATTCCGATGCTACACTCCTGGTTTACTCTACCCCTTGGACCTTCTTATTGACGATGAAACACAGAAATCGCATCGGAATTAAATACAAAAGGCACAATGCCGACTTAAGTACATGGAGACCGACTCTTCCTACTGACTATGTTTTGAACAATTCCTGTGACACTAGTTATAGATTCCGATGCCTTACTTGAGGTTTACTGTAACCCTTGGACCTTCGTATTGACGATGAAACACAGAAATTGCATCGGAATGAAATACAAGAGGCACAATGCCGACTTATGTACAAGAAGACTGACTCTTCCTACTGTCTATGATTTAAACCAATCCTGTGACACTAGTTATAGATTCCGATGCTTGACGTCAGGTTTACTGTATCCCTTGGACCTTCTTATTGACGATGAAACACAGAAATTGCATCGGAATTTTATACAAAAGGCACAATGTACATGAAGACCGACTCTTCCTACTGACTATGTTTTGAACCATTCCTGTGACACTAGTTATATATTCTGATGCTTCACTTGAGGTTTACTGTATCCCTTGCACCTTCTAATTGACGGTGAAACCCAGAAATTGCATCGGAATTAAATACAAAAGGCACAATGCCGACTTAAGTACAAGAAGACTGACTCTTCTTACCGTCTATGTTTTGAACCATTCCTGTGACACTAGTTATAGATTCCGATGCTTCACTCCAGGTTTACTGTATCCCTTGGACCTTCTTATTGACGATGAAACACAGAAATTGCATCGGAATAAAATACAAAAGGCACAATGCCGACTTAAGGACAATAAGACTGTCTCTTCTTACTGACTATGTTTTGAAACATTCCTGTGACACTAGCTATAGATTCCGATGCTTCTCTTCCGGTTTACTGTATCACTCTGACTTTCTTATTGACGATGAAACACAGAAATTGCATCGCAATTAGATACAAAAGGCACAATGCTTATTTAAGTACAAGAACACTCACTCTTCTTACTGTCTATGTTTTGAACCATTCCATTGACACTAGTTATAGATTCCAATGCTTCACTCCTGGTTTACTGTATCCCTTGGACCTTGTTATTGACGATGAAACACAGAAATTGCATCGGAATTATATAGAAAAGGCACAATGCCGACTTAAGTACAAGAAGACTGACTCTCCTTACTGACTATGTTTTGAACCATTCCTGTGACACTAGTTATAGATTCCGAGTCTTCACTTCAGGTTTACTGTATCCCTTGGTCCTTCTTATTGGCGATGAAACACAGAAATTGCATCGGAATTAAATACAAAGGCACAATGCCGACTTAAGGACAAGAGGACTGACTCCTCTTACTGAGTATGTTTTGAACCATTCCTGTGACACTAGCTATAGATTCCGATGCTTCACTTCAGGTTTACTGTATCCTTCTGACTTTCTTATTGACGATGAAACACAGAAATGGCATCGGAATTAAACACAAAAGGCACAATGCGCACTTATGTACAAGGAGACTGACTCTTCCTACTGTCTATGTTTTGAACCATTCCTGTGACACTAGTTATAGATTCCGATGCTTCACTTCAGGTTTACTGTATCCCTTGGACTTTCTTATTGACGATGAAACACAGAAATTGCATCGGAATTATATACAAAAGGCACAATGCCGACTTCAGTACATGAAGACCGACTCTTCCTACTGACTATGTTTTGAACCATTCCTGTGACACTAGTTATAGATTCTGATGCTTCATTTAAGGTCTACTGTATCCCTTGGACCTTCTTATTGACGATGAAACCCAGAAATTGCATCGGAATTAAATACAAATGGCACAATGCCGACTTAAGTACAAGAACACAGACTCTTCTTACTGACTATGTTTTGAACCATTCCTGTGACATTAGCTATAGATTCCGATGCTTCACTTCAGGTTTACTGTATCCCTCTGACTTTCTGATTGACGATGAAACACAGAAATAGCATCGGAATTAAATACAAAAGGCACAATGCCGACTTAAGTACAAGAAGACTGACTCTTCTTACTGTCTATGTTTTGAACCATTCCATTGGCACTAGTTATAGATTCCGATGCTTCACTCCTGGTTTACTGTATCCCTTGGACATTGTAATTGACGATGAAACACAGAAATTGCATCGGAATTAAATACAAAAGGCAAAATGCCGACTTTAGTACACGAGGACTGACTCTTCTTACTGTCTATGATTTGAACGATTCCTGTGACACTAGTTATAGATTCCGATGCAACACTCCTGGTTAATTGTATACCTTGGACCTTCTTATTGACGATGAAACACAGAAATCGCATCTTAATTACATACAAAAAGCACAATGCCGACTTAAGTACATGGAAACCGACTCTTCCTACTGACTATGTTTTGAACAATTCCTGTGACACTAGTTATAGATTCCGATGCCTTACTTCAGGTTTACTGTAACCCTTGGACCTTCGTATTGACGATGAAACACAGATATTGCATCGGAATTAAATACAAAAGGCACAATGCCGACCTAAGTACAAGAAGACTGTCTTCTTACTGTCTATGATTTGAACCATTCCTTTGACCCTAGTAATAGATTCCGAAGCTTCACTCCAGGTTTACTGTATCCCTTGGACATTCTTATTGACGATGAAACACAGAAATTGCATCGGAATTAAATACAAAAGGCAGAATGTCGACTTAAGTACAAGAAGACTGACCCCTCTTACTGTCTATGATTTGAACCATTCCTGTGACTCTAGTTATAGATTCCGATGCTTCACTTCATGTTTACTGTATCACTCTGACCTTCTTATTGACGATGAAACACAGAAATTGAAACGGAATTAAATACGAAAGGCACAATGACGACTTAAGTACAATAAGACTGACTCTTGTTACTGACTATGCTTTGAACCATTCCTGTGACACTAGTTATAGATTGTGATGCTTCACTTCAGGTTTACTGTCTCCCTCTGACCTTCTTGTTGACGATGAAACACAGAAATTGCATCGGAATTAAATACAAAAGGCACAATGCCGACTTAAGTACAAGAAGACTGACTCTTCTTACTGTCTATGTTATGAACCATTCCTGGGACACTAGTTATAGATTCCGATGCTTCACTTCAGGTTTACTGTATTCCTTGGACCTTCTTATTGACTATGAAACGAAGAAATTGCATCGGAATTAAATACAAAAGGCACAATGCCGACTTAAGTACAAGAAGACCGACTCTTCCTAATGTCTATGGTTTGAACCATTCCTGTGACACTAGTTATAGATTCCGATGCTTCACTTCATGTTTACTGGATCCCTTGGACATTCTTATTGACGATGAAACACAGAAATTGCATCGGAATTAAATACAAAAGACACAATGCCGGCATAAGTACATGAAGACCGACTCTTCGTACTGACTATGTTTTAACCATTCCTGTGACACTAGTTATAGATTCCGATGCTTCACTTCAGGTTTACTGTATTCCTAGGACATTCTTATTGACGATGAAACACAGAAATTGCATCGGAATGAAATACAAAAAGCACAATGCCAAATTAAGTACAAGAAGACTGACTCTTCTTACTGTCTATGTTTTGAACCATTCCATTGTCACTAGTTATAGATTGCGATGCTTCACTCCAGTTTTACTGTATCCCTTGAACTTTCTTATTGACGATGAAACACAGAAATTGCATCGGAATTTAATGCAAAAGGCACAATGCCGACTTAAGTACAAGAAGACTGACTCTTCCTACTGTCTAAGATTTGAACCATTCCTGTGACACTAGTTATAGATTCCGATGCTTCACTTGAGGTTTACTGTATCCTTTGGACCTTCTTTTTGTCGATGAAACACAGAAATTGTATCGGAATTTAATGCAAAAGGCACAATGCCGACTTAAGTACATGAAGACCGACCCTTCCTACTGACTATGCTTTGAACCATTCCTGTGACACTAGTTATAGATTCCGATGCTTCACTTGAGGTTTACTGTATCGCTTGGACCTTCATATTGACTATGAATCACAAAAACTGCATCGGAATTAAATAGAAAAGGCACAATGCCGACTTAAGTACAAGAAGACTGACTTTTCTTACTGTCTATGTTTTGAGCCATTCCTGTGACACTAGTTATAGATGCCGATGCTTCACTTCAGGTTTATTGTATCCCTTGGACCTTCTTATTGACGATGAAACTCAGAAATTGCATCGGAATTAAATACAAAGGGCACAATGCCGACTTAAGTAGAAGAAGACTGACTCTTCTTACTGACAATGATTTGAACCATTCCTGTGACACTAGTTATAGATCCAGATGCTTCACTTCAGGTTTACTGTATCCCTCAGACCTTCTTATTGTCGATAAAACACAGAAATTGCATCGGAATTAAATAGAAACGCCACAATGCTTATTTAAGTACAAGAAGACTGACTCTTCTTACTGGCTATGTTTTGAACCATTCCTGTGACACCAGTTATGTATTCCGATGCTTGACGTCAGTTTTACTGTATCCCTTGGACCTTCTTATTGACGATGAAACACAGAAATTGCATTGGAAATAAATACAAAGGGCAAAATGCCGACTTAAGTACACGTAGACAGACTCTTCTTACTGTCTATGTTTTGAACCATTCCTGTGACACTAGTTATAGATTCCGATGCCTTACTTGAGGTTTACTGTATCCCTTGGACCTTCGTAATGACGATGAAACACAGAAATTGCATCGGAATTAAATACAAAAGGCACAATGCCGAATTAAGTAAAGAAGACTGACTCTTCTTAAAGTTATGTTTTGAACCTTTCCCTTGATCCTAGTTATAGATTCCGATGCTTCACTCCAGGTTTACTGTATCCCTTGGACCTTCTTATTGGCGATGAAACAAAGAAATTGCATCGGAATTAAATACAAAAGGCACAATGCCGACTTAAGTACAAGAAGACTAACTCTTCTTACTGACTATGTTTGAACCATTCCTGTGACACTAGCTATAGATTCCGATGCTTCACCTCAGGTTTACTGTATTCCTCCGACTTTCTTATTGACAATGAAACACAGAAATGGCATCGGAATTAAATACAAAAGGCACAATACCAACTTAAGTACAAGAAGACTGACTCTTCCTACTGTCTAGGTTTTGAACCATTCCTGTGACACTAGTTATAGATTTCGATGCTTCACTTGAGGTTTACTGGATGCCTTGGACCTTCTTATTGACGATGAAACGCAGAAATTGCATCGGAGTCAAACACAAAAGGCACAATGCAAACTTAGGTACATAAAGAGTGACTCTTCATACTGACTATGTTTTGAACCATTCCTGTGACACTAGTTATAGATTCCGATGCTTCACTTAAGGTTTAGTGTATCCCTCTGACCTTCTCATTGACGATGAAACACAGAAATCGCATCGGAAATAAATACAAAATGCACAATGCCGACTGAAGTACAAGAAGACTGAGTCTATTTACTAACTATGTATTGAACCATTCCTGTGACACTAGTTATAGATTCGGATGCTTCACTTCAGGTTTACTGTATCCCCCTGACCTTCTTATTGACGATGAAACACAGAAATTGCATCGGAATTAAATAGAAAAGGCACAATGTCGACTTAAGTACATGACGTCTGACTTTTCGTACTGTCTATGTTTTGAACCATTCCTGTGACACTAGTTATAGATTCCGATGCTTCACTTCAGGTTTACTGTATCCCTTGGACCTTTTTATAGACGATGAAAAACAGAAATTGCATCGGAACTAAATACAAAAGGCACAATGCTGTCATAAGTACAAGTAGTCTGACTCTTCTTACTGACTATATTTTGAACCATTCCTGTGACACTAGTTATAGATCCCGATGCTTCACTTCAAGTTTACTGTATCCCTCTGACCTTCTTATTGACGATGAAACACAGATACTGCATCGGAATTAAATAGAAACGCCACAATTCCTACTTAGGTACAAGAAGACTGACTCTTCTTACTGGCTATGTTTTGAACCATTCCTGTTACACTAGTAATAGATTCCGATGATCGACTTCAGTTTTTCTGTATCCCTTGGACCTTCTTATTGACGATGAAACACAGAAATGGCATCGGAATTAAATAGAAAAGGCACAATGCCGATTAAAGTACAAGATGACTGACTTTTCTTACTGTCTATGTTTTGAACCATTCCTGTGACACTAGTTATAGAATCAGATGCTTCACTTCAGGTTTACTGTATCCCTTGGACCTTCTTATTCGCGATGAAACACAGAAATTGCATCGGAAATAAATACAAAAGGCACAATGCCGACTTAAGGACAAGAAGACTGACTCTTCTTACTGACTATGTTTTGAAGCATTCCTGTGACACTAGCTATAGATTCCGATGCTTCATTTCAGGTTTACTGTATCCCTCTGACTTTCTTATTGACGATGAAACACAGAAACTGCATCGGAATTAAATAGAAAAGGCACAATGCCGACTTAAGTACAAGACGACTGACTTTTCGTACTGTCTATGATTTGAACCATTCCTGTGACACTAGTTATAGATTCCGATGCTTCACTTCAGGTTTACTGTATCCCTTGGACCTTCTTATTGACGATGAAACACAGAAATTGCATCGGAATTAAATACAAAAGGCACAATGCCGACTTAAGTACAAGAAGACTGACACTTCTTACTGTCTATGTTTTGAACCATTCCTGTGACACTAGTTATAGATTCCGATGCTTCACTTCAGGTTTACTGTATCCCTTAGACCTTCTTTTTGACGATGAAACACAGAAATTGCATCGGAATTAAATACAAAAGGCACAATGCCGACTTAAGTACAAGACGACTGACTTTTCTTCCTGTCTATGTTTTGAACCATTCCTGTGACACTAGTTATAGATTCCGATGCTTCACTTGAGGTTTACTGTATCCCTTGGACCTTCCTTTTGACGATGATACACAGAAATTGCATCGGAATTTAATGCAAAAGGCACAATGCCGACTTAAGTACATGAAGACAGACCCTTCCTACTGACTATGTTTTGAACCATTCCTGTGACACTAGTTATAGATTCCGATGCTTCACTTGAGGTTTACTGTATCCCTTGGACCTTCTTATTGACGATGAAACACAGAAATTGCATCGGAATTATATACAAAAGGCACAATGCCGACTTCAGTACATGAAGACCAACTCTTCCTACTGACTATGTTTTGAACCATTCCTGTGACACTAGTTATAAATTCTGATGCTTCACTTGAGGTTTACTGTATCCCTTGGACCTACTAATTGACGATGAAACCCAGAAATTGCATCGGAATAAAATACAAAATCACAATGCCGACTTAAGGACAATAAGACTGTCTCTTCTTACTGACTATGTTTTGAACCATTCCTGTGACACTAGCTACAGATTCCGATGCTTCACTTCAGGTTTACTGTATCCCTTGGACCTTCTTATTGACGATGAAACACAGAAATTGCATCGGAATTAAATACAAAAGGCACAATGCCGACTTAAGTACTAGAAGACTGACTCTTCTTACTGTCTATGTTTTGAACCATTCCTGTGACACTAGTTATAGATTCCGATGCTTCACTTCAGGTTTACTGTATCCCTTAGACCTTCTTTTTGACGATGAAACACAGAAATTGCATCGGAATTAAATACAAGAGGCACAATGCCGACTTAAGTACAAGACGACTGACTTTTCTTCCTGTCTATGTTTTGAACCGTTCCTGTGACACTAGTTATAGATTCCGATGCTTCACTTGAGGTTTACTGTATCCCTTGGACCTTCCTTTTGGCGATGAAACACAGAAATTGCATCGGAATTTAATGCAAAAGGCACAATGCCGACTTAAGTACATGAAGACAGACCCTACTACTGACTATGTTTTGAACCACTCCTGTGACACTAGTTATAGATCCCGATGCTTCACTTCAAGTTTACTATATCCCTCTGACCTTCTTATTGACGATGAACCACAGAAACTGCATCGGAATTAAATAGAAACGCCACAATTCCTGCTTAGGTACAAGAAGACCGACTCTTCTTACTGGCAATGATTTGAACAATTCCTGTGACACTAGTTATAGATTCCGATGCTTGACTTCAGTTTTTCTGTATCCCTTGGACATTCTTATTGACGATGAAACACAGAAATTGCATCGGAATGAAATTCAAGAGGCACAATGCCGACTTATGTACAAGAAGACTGACTCTTCCTACTGACTATGTTTTGAACCAATCCTGTGACACTAGTTATAGATTCCGATGCTTGACGTCAGGTTTACTGTATCCCTTGGACCTT
This sequence comes from Schistocerca piceifrons, assembly GCF_021461385.2. Lineage (NCBI taxonomy): Eukaryota > Metazoa > Arthropoda > Insecta > Orthoptera > Acrididae > Schistocerca > Schistocerca piceifrons. The sequence goes on along the minus strand of NW_025727980.1, from coordinate 331,108 downwards.
CTTATTGACGATGAAACACAGAAATTGCATCGGAATTATATACAAAAGGCACAATGCCGACTTCAGTACATGAAGACCGACTCTTCCTACTGACTATGTTTTGAACCATTCCTGTGACACTAGTTATAGATTCTGATGCTTCACTTGAGGTTTACTGTATCCCATGGACCTTCTAATTGACGATGAAACCCAGAAAATGCATCGGAATTAAATACAAAAGGCACAATGCCGACTTAAGTACAAGAAGACAGACTCTTCTTACTGTCTATGCTTTGAACCATTCCTGTGACACTAGTTATAGATTCCGATGTTCACTCCAGGTTTACTGGATCCCTTGGACCTTGTTATTGACGATGAAACACAGAAATCGCATCGGAATAAAATACAAAAGGCACAATGCCGACTTAAGGACAATAAGACTGTCTATTCTTAGTGACTATGTTTTGAACCATTCCTGTGACACTAGCTATAAAGTCCGATGCTTCACTTCAGGTTTACTGTATCCCTCTGTCTCTCTTATTGACGATGAAACACAGAAATTGCATCGCAATTAAATACAAAATGCACAATGCTGACTTAAGTACAAGAAAACTCACTCTTCGTACTGTCTATGTTTTGAACCATTCCATTGACACTAGTTATAGATTGCAATGCTTCACTCCTGGTTTACTGTATCCCTTGGACCTTGTTATTGACGATGAAACACAGAAATTGCATCGGAATTATATAGAAAAGAAACAATGCCGACTTAAGTACAAGAAGACTGACTTTTCTTACTGACTATGTTTTGAACCATTCCTATGACACTAGTTATAGATTCCGTTGCTTCACTTCAGGTTTACTGTATCCCTTCGACCTTCTTATTGACGATGAAACACAGAAATTGCATCGGAATAAAATACAAAAGGCACAAAGCCGACTTAAGTACAAGAAGACTGACTTCTTTTACTGACGATGTTTTGAACCATTCCATTGACACTAGTTATAGATTCCGATGCTTCACTCCTGGTTTACTGTATCCCTTGGACATTGTAATTGACGATGAAACACAGAAATTGCATCGGCAGTACTTTCAAAAGGCACAATGCCGACTTAAGTACATGAAGGCTGACTCCTCTTACTGACTATGTTTTGAACCATTCCTGTGACACTAGTTATAGATTCCGATGCTTCACTTCATGTTTACTGTATCCCTTGGACCTTATTATTGACGATGAAACACAGAAATTGCATCGGAGTTAAATACAAAAGGCAAAATGCCGACTTTAGTACACGAGGACTGACTCTTCTTACTGTCTATGATTTGAACCATTCCTGTGACACTAGTTATAGATTCCGATTCTACACTCCTGGTTTACTCTATCCCTTGGACCTTCTTATTGACGATGAAACACAGAAATCGCATCGGAATTAAATACAAAAGGCACAATGCCGACTTAAGTACATGGAGGCCGACTCTTCCTACTGACTATGTTTTGAACAATTCCTGTGACACTAGTTATAGATTCCGATGCCTTACTTGAGGTTTACTGTAACCCTTAGACCTTCGTATTAACGATGAAACACAGAAATTGCATCGGAATGAAATACAAGAGGCACAATGCCGACTTATGTACAAGAAGACTGACTCTTCCTACTGTCTATGTTTTAAACCAATCCTGTGACACTAGTTATAGATTCCGATGCGTGACGTCAGGTTTACTGTATCCCTTGGACCTTCTTATTGACGATGAAACACAGAAATTGCATCGGAATTTTATACAAAAGGCACAATGCCGGCTTCAGTACATGAAGACCGACTCTTCCTACTGACTATGTTTTGAACCATTCCTGTGACACTAGTTATATATTCTGATGCTTCACTTGAGGTTTACTGTATCCCTTGGACCTTCTAAGTGACGATGAAACCCAGAAATTGCATCGGAATTAAATACAAAAGGCACAATGGCGACTTAAGTACAAGAAGACTGACTCTTCTTACCGTCTATGTTTTGAACCATTCCTGTGACACTAGTTATATATTCCGATGCTTCACTCCAGGTTTACTGTATCCCTTGGACCTTCTTATTGACGATGAAACACAGAAACTGCATCGGAATAAAATACAAAAGGCACAATGCCGACTTAAGGACAATAAGACTGACTCTTCCTACTGTCTATGTTTTGAACCATTCCTGTGACACTAGTTATAGATTCCGATGCTTCACTTCAGGTTTACTGTATCCCTTGGACTCTCTTATTGACGATGAAACACAGAAATTGCATCAGAATTATATACAAAAGGCACAATGCCGACTTCAGTACATGAAGACCGACTCTTCCTACTGACTATGCTTTGAACCATTCCTGTGACACTAGTTATAGATTCTGATGCTTCATTTAAGGTCTACTGTATCCCTTGGACCTTCTTATTGACGATGAAACCCAGAAATTGCATCGGAATTAAATACAAATGGCACAATGCCGACTTAAGTACAAGAACACAGACTCTTCTTACTGTCTATGTTTTGAACCATTCCTGTGACACTAGTTATAGATTCCGATGCTTCACTCCAGGTATACTGTTTCCCTTGGACCTTCTTATTGACGGTGAAACACAGAAATTGCATCGGAATAAAATACAAAAGGCACAATGCCGACTTAAGGAAAAGAAGACTGTCTCTTCTTACTGACTATGTTTTGAACCATTCCTGTGACATTAGCTATAGATTCCGATGCTTCACTTCAGGTTTACTGTATCCCTCTGACTTTCTGATTGACGATGAAACATAGAAATAGCATCGGAATTAAATACAAAAGGCACAATGCCGACTTAAGTACAAGAAGACTGACTTTTCTTACTGTCTATGTTTTGAACCATTCCATTGGCACTAGTTATAGATTCCGATGCTTCACTCCTGGTTTACTGTATCCCTTGGACGTTGTAATTGACGATGAAACACAGTAATTGCATCGGAATTAAATACAAAAGGCAAAATGCCGACTTTAGTTCACGAGGACTGACTCTTCTTACTGTCTATGATTTGAACCATTCCTGTGACACTAGTTATAGATTCCGATGCTACACTCCTGGTTTACTGTATACCTTGGACCTTCTTATTGACGATGAAACACAGAAATCGCATCTTAATTACATACAAAAGGCACAATGCCGACTTAAGTACATGGAAACCGACTCTTCCTACTGACTATGTTTTGAACAATTCCTGTGACACTAGTTATAGATTCCGATGCCTTACTTGAGGTTTACTGTAACCCTTAGACCTTCGTATTGACGATGAAACACAGAAATTGCATCGGAATGAAATACAAGAGGCACAATGCCGACTTATGTACAAGAAGACTGACTCTTCCTACTGTCTATGTTTTAAACCAATCCTGTGACACTAGTTATAGATTCCGATGCGTGACGTCAGGTTTACTGTATCCCTTGGACCTTCTTATTGACGATGAAACACAGAAATTGCATCGGAATTTTATACAAAAGGCACAATGCCGGCTTCAGTACATGAAGACCGACTCTTCCTACTGACTATGTTTTGAACCATTCCTGTGACACTAGTTATATATTCTGATGCTTCAGTTGAGGTTTACTGTATCCCTTGGACCTTCTAAGTGACGATGAAACCCAGAAATTGCATCGGAATTAAATACAAAAGGCACAATGGCGACTTAAGTACAAGAAGACTGACTCTTCTTACCGTCTATGTTTTGAACCATTCCTGTGACACTAGTTATATATTCCGATGCTTCACTCCAGGTTTACTGTATCCCTTGGACCTTCTTATTGACGATGAAACACAGATATTGCATCGGAATAAAATACAAAAGGCACAATGCCGACTTAAGGACAATAAGACTGTCTCTTCTTACTGACTATGTTTGAACCATTCCTGTGACACTAGCTATAGATTCCGATGCTTCTCTTCAGGTTTACTGTATCACTCTGACTTTCTTATTGACGATGAAACACAGAAATTGCATCGCAATTAGATACAAAAGGCACAATGCTGACTTAAGTACAAGAAAACTCACTCTTCTTACTGTCTACGTTTTGAACCATTCCATTGACACTAGTTATAGATTCCAATGCTTCACTCCTGGTTTACTGTATTCCTTGGACCTTGTTATTGACGATGAAACACAGAAATTGCATCGGAATGATATAGAAAAGGCACAATGCCGACTTAAGTACAAGAAGACTGACTCTTCTTACTGACTATGTTTTGAACCATTCCTGTGACACTAGTTATAGATTCCGATTCTTCACTTCAGGTTTACTGTATCCCTTGGTCCTTCTTATTGGCGATGAAACACAGAAATTGCATCGGAATTAAATACAAAGGCACAATGCCGACTTAAGGACAAGAGGACTGACTCCTCTTACTGACTATGTTTTGAACAATTCCTGTGACACTAGCTATAGATTCCGATGCTTCACTTCAGGTTTACTGTATCCCTATGACCTTCTTATTGCGGTGAAACAGAGATATTGCATCGGAATTAAACACAAAAGGCACAATGCGCACTTATGTACAATAAGACTGACTCTTCCTACTGTCTATGTTTTGAACCATTCCTGTGACACTAGTTATAGATTCCGATGCTTCACTTCAGGTTTACTGTATCCCTTGGACTCTCTTATTGACGATGAAACACAGAAATTGCATCAGAATTATATACAAAAAGCACAATGCCGACTTCAGTACATGAAGACCGACTCTTCCTACTGACTATGCTTTGAACCATTCCTGTGACACTAGTTATAGATTCTGATGCTTCATTTAAGGTCTACTGTATCCCTTGGACCTTCTTATTGACGATGAAACCCAGAAATTGCATCGGAATTAAATACAAATGGCACAATGCCGACTTAAGTACAAGAACACTGACTCTTCTTACTGTCTATGTTTTGAACCATTCCTGTGACACTAGTTATAGATTCCGATGCTTCACTCCAGGTATACTGTTTCCCTTGGACCTTCTTATTGACGGTGAAACACAGAAATTGCATCGGAATAAAATACAAAAGGCACAATGCCGACTTAAGGAAAAGAAGACTGTCTCTTCTTACTGACTATGTTTTGAACTATTCCTGTGACATTAGCTATAGATTCCGATGCTTGACTTCAGGTTTACTGTATCCCTCTGACTTTCTGATTGACGATGAAACACAGAAATAGCATCGGAATTAAATACAAAAGGCACAATGCCGACTTAAGTACAAGAAGACTGACTTTTCTTACTGTCTATGTTTTGAACCATTCCATTGGCACTAGTTATAGATTCCGATGCTTCACTCCTGGTTTACTGTATCCCTTGGACGTTGTAATTGACGATGAAACACAGTAATTGCATCGGAATTAAATACAAAAGGCAAAATGCCGACTTTAGTACACGAGGACTGACTCTTCTTACTGTCTATGATTTGAACCATTCCTGTGACACTAGTTATAGATTCCGATGCTACACTCCTGGTTTACTGTATACCTTGGACCTTCTTATTGACGATGAAACACAGAAATCGCATCTTAATTACATACAAAAGGCACAATGCCGACTTAAGTACATGGAAACCGACTCTTCCTACTGACTATGTTTTGAACAATTCCTGTGACACTAGTTATAGATTCCGATGCCTTACTTGAGGTTTTCTGTAACCCTTGGACCTTCGTATTGACGATGAAACACAGAAATTGCATCGGAATTAAATTCAAAAGGCACAATGCCGACTTAAGTACAAGAAGACTGAGTCTTCTTACTGTCTATGATTTGAACCATTCCTTTGACCCTAGTAATAGATTCCGATGCTTCACTCCAGGTTTACTGTATCCCTTGGACCTTCTTATTGGCGATGAAACACAGAAATTGCTTCGGAATTAAATACAAAAGGCACAATGCCGACTTAAGCACAAGAAGACTGACTCGTTTTACTGACTACGTTTTGAACCATTCCTGTGACACTAGCTATAGATTCCGATGCTTCACGTCAGGTTTACTGTATCCCTCTAACTTTCTTATTAACGATGAAAAACAGAAATGGCATCGGAATTAAATACAAAATGCACAATGCCGTCTTAAGTACAAGAAGACTGACTCTTCCTACTGTCTAGTCTTTGAACCATTCCTGCGACACTAGTTATAGATTACGATGCTTCACTTGAGGTTTACTGTATCCCTTGGACCTTCTTATTGACGATGAAACACAGAAATTGCATCGGAATTAAATACAAAGTGCAGAATGTCGACTTAAGTAGAAGAAAACTGACCCCTCTTACTGTCTATGATTTGAACCATTCCTGTGACTCTAGTTATAGATTCCGATGCTTCACTTCATGTTTACTGTATCACTCTGACCTTCTTATTGACGATGAAACACAGAAATTGAATCGGAATTTAATACGAAAGGCAAAATGACGACTTAAGTACAATAAGACTGACTCTTCTTACTGACTATGCTTTGAACCATTCCTGTGACACTAGTTATAGATTGCGATGCTTCACTTCAGGTTTACTGTGTCCCTCTGACCTTCTTGTTGACGATGAAACACAGAAATTGCATCGGAATTAAATACAAAAGGCACAATGCCGACTTAAGTACAAGAAGACTGACTCTTCTTACTGTCTATGTTTTGAACCATTCCTGGGACACTAGTTATAGATTCCGGTGCTTCACGTCAGGTTTACTGTATTCCTTAGACCTTCTTATTGACGATGAAACACAGAAATTGCATCGGAATTAAATACAAAAAAGCACAATGCCGAATTAAGTACAAGAAGACTGACTCTTCTTACTGTCTATGTTTTGACCCATTCCATTGTCACTAGTTATAGATTCCGATGCTTCACTCCAGTTTTACTGTATCCCTTGAACTTTATTATTGACGATGAAACACAGAAATTGCATCGGAATTTAATGCAAAAGGCACAATGCCGACTTAAGTACAAGAAGACTGACTCTTCCTACTGACTAAGCTTTGAACCATTCCTGTGACACTAGTTATAGATTCCGATGCTTCACTTGAGGTTTACTGTATCCTTTGGACCTTCGTTTTGTCGATGAAACACAGAAATTGCATCGGAATTTAATGCAAAAGGCACAATGCCGACTTAAGTACATGAAGACCGACCCTTCCTACTGACTATGCTTTGAACCATTCCTGTGACACTAGTTATAGATTCCGATGCTTCACTTGAGGTTTACTGTATCGCTTGGACCTTCATATTGACGATGAATCACAAAAATTGCATCGGAATTAAATAGAAAAGGCACAATGCCGACTTAAGTACAAGAAGACTGACTTTTCTTACTGTCTATGTTTTGAGCCATTCCTGTGACACTAGTTATAGATTCCGATGCTTCACTTCAGGTTTACTGTATCCCTTGGACCTTCTTATTGACGATGAAACACAGAAATTGCATCGGAATTAAATACAAAGGGCAAAATGCCGACTTAAGTACACGAAAACAGACTCTTCTTACTGTCTATGTTTTGAACCATTCCTGTGACACTAGTAATAGATTCCGATGCCTTACTTGAGGTTTACTGTATCCCTTGGACCTTCGTAATGACGATGAAACACAGAAATTGCATCGGAATTAAATACAAAAGGCACAATGCCGACTTAAGTAAAGAAGACTGACTCTTCTTAATGTCTATGTTTTGAACCATTCCCTTGATCCTAGTTATAGATTCCGATGCTTCACTCCAGGTTTACTGTATCCCTTGGACCTTCTTATTGGCGATGAAACAAAGAAATTGCATCGGAATTAAATACAAAAGGCACAATGCCGACTTAAGTACAAGAAGACTAACTCTTCTTACTGACTATGTTTGAACCATTCATGTGACACTAGCTACAGATTCCGATGCTTCACCTCAGGTTTACTGTATTCCTCCGACTTTCTTATTGACGATGAAACACAGAAATGGCATCGGAATTAAATACAAAAGGTACAATACCAACTTAAGTACAAGAAGACTGACTCTTCCTACTGTCTAGGTTTTGAACCATTCCTGTGACACTAGTTATAGATTTCGATGCTTCACTTGAGGTTTACTGGATGCCTTGGACCTTCTTATTGACGATGAAACACAGAAATTACATCGGAATCAAACACAAAAGGCACAATGCAGACTTAGGTACATAAAGAGTGACTCTTCATACTGACTATGTTTTGAACCATTCCTGTGACACTAGTTATATATTCCGATGCTTCACTTAAGGTTTAGTGTATCCCTCTGACCTTCTTATTGACGATGAAACACAGAAATCGCATCGGAAATAAATACAAAATGCACAATGCCGACTGAAGTACAAGAAGACTGACTCTATTTACTGACTATGTATTGAACCATTCCTGTGACACTAGTTATGGATTCGGATGCTTTACTTCAGGTTTACTGTATCCTCCTGACCTTCTTATTGACGATGAAACACAGAAATTGCATCGGAATTAAATAGAAAAGGCACAATGTCGACTTAAGTACATGACGTCTGACTTTTCGTACTGTCTATGTTTTGAACCATTCCTGTGACACTAGTTATAGATTCCGATGCTTCACTTCAGGTTTACTGTATCCCTTGGACCTTTTTATTGACGATGAAAAACAGAAATTGCATCGGAATTAAATACAAAAGGCACAATGCCGTCATAAGTGCAAGTAGTCTGACTCCTCTTACTGACTATATTTTGAACTATTCCTGTGACACTAGTTATAGATCCCGATGCTTCACTTCAGGTTTACTGTATCCCTCTGACCTTCTTATTGACGATGAAACACAGATACTGCATCGGAATTAAATAGAAACGCCACAATTCCTACTTAGGTACAAGAAGACTGACTCTTCTTACTGGCTATGTTTTGAACCATTCCTGTTACACTAGTAATAGATTCCGATGATCGACTTCAGTTTTTCTGTATCCCTTGGACCTTCTTATTGACGATGAAACACAGAAATTGCATCGGAATTAAATACAAAAGGCAGAATGTCGACTTAAGTACAAGAAGACTGACTCCTCTTACTGTCTATGATTTGAACCATTCCTGTGACTCTAGTTATAGATTCCGATGCTTCACTTCATGTTTACTGTATCACTCTGACCTTCTTATTGACGATGAAACACAGAAATTGAATCGGAATTAAATACGAAAGGCACAATGACGACTTAAGTACAATAAGACTGACTCTTCTTACTGACTATGCTTTGAACCATTCCTGTGACACTAGTTATAGATTGCGATGCTTCACTTCAGGTTTACTGTGTCCCTCTGACCTTCTTGTTGACGATGAAACACAGAAATTGCATCGGAATTAAATACAAAAGGCACAATGCCGACTTAAGTACAAGAAGACCGACTCTTCTTAATGTCTATGGTTTGAACCATTCCTGTGACACTAGTTATAGATTCCGATGCTTCACTTCATGTTTACTGGATCCCTTGGACCTTCTTATTGACGATGAAACACAGAAATTGCATCGGAATTAAATACAAAAGGCACAATGCCGACATAAGTACATGAAGACCGACTCTTCGTACTGACTATGTTTTAACCATTCCTGTGACACTAGTTATAGATTCCGAAGCTTCACTTCAGGTTTACTGTATTCCTTGGACATTCTTATTGACGATGAAACACAGAAATTGCATCGGAATTAAATACAAAAAGCACAATGCCGAATTAAGTACAAGAAGACTGACTCTCCATACGGTCTATGTTTTGAACTATTCCATTGTCACTAGTTATAGATTCCGTTGCTTCACTCCAGTTTTACTGTATCCCTTGAACTTTCTTATTGACGATGAAACTCAGAAATTGCATCGGAATTTAATGCAAAAGGCACAATGCCGACTTAAGTACAAGAAGACTGACTCTTCCTACTGTCTAAGTTTTGAACCATTCCTGTGACACTAGTTATAGATTCCGATGCTTCACTTGAGTTTTACTGTATCCTTTGGACCTTCTTTTTGTCGATGAAACACAGAAATTGCATCGGAATTTAATGCAAAATGCACAATGCCGACTTAAGTACATGAAGACCGACCCTTCCTACTGACTATGCTTTGAACCATTCCTGTGACACTAGTTATAGATTCCGATGCTTCACTTGAGGTTTACTGTATCGCTTGGACCTTCATATTGACGATGAATCACAAAAATTGCATCGGAATTAAATAGAAAAGGCACAACGCCGACTTAAGTACAAGAAGACTGACTTTTCTTACTGTCTATGTTTTGAGCCATTCCTGTGACACTAGTTATAGATTCCGATGCTTCACTTCAGGTTTACTGTATCCCTTGGACCTTCTTATTGACGATGAAACTCAGAAATTGCATCGGAATTAAATACAAAGGGCACAATGCCGACTTAAGTAGAAGATGACTGACTCTTTTTACTGACAATGATTTGAACCATTCCTGTGACACTAGTTATAGATCCAGATGCTTCACTTCAGGTTTACTGTATCCCTCTGACCTTCTTATTGTCGATAAAACACAGAAATTGCATCGGAATTAAATAGAAAGGCCACAATGCTTATTTAAGTAGAAGAAGACTGACTCTTCTTACTGGCTATGTTTTGAACCATTCCTGTGACACTAGTTATGTATTCCGATGCTTGACGTCAGTTTTACTGTATCCCTTGGACCTTCTTATTGACGATGAAACACAGAAATTGCATCGGAATTAAATACAAAGGGCATAATGCCGACTTAAGTACACGAAGACAGACTCTTCTTACTGTCTATGTTTTGAACCATTCCTGTGACACTAGTTATAGATTCCGATGCCTTACCTGAGGTTTACTGTATCCCGTGGACCTTCGTAATGACGATGAAACACAGAAATTGCATCGGAATTAAATACAAAAGGCGCAATTCCGACTTAAGTAAAGAAGACTGACTCTTCTTAATGTCTATGTTTTGAACCATTCCCTTGATCCTAGTAATAGATTCCGATGCTTCACTCCAGGTTTACTGTATCCCTTGGACCTTCTTATTGGCGATGAAACAAAGAAATTGCATCCGAATTAAATACAAAAGGCACAATGCCGACTTAAGTACAAGAAGACTAACTCTTCTTACTGACTATGTTTGAACCATTCCTGTGACACTAGCTATAGATTCCGATGCTTCACCTCAGGTTTACTGTATTCCTCCGACTTTCTTATTGACGATGAAACACAGAAATGGCATCGGAATTAAATACAAAAGGCACAATACCAACTTAAGTACAAGAAGACTGACTCTTCCTACTGTCTAGGTTTTGATCCATTCCTGTGACACTAGTTATAAATTTCGATCCTTCACTTGAGGTTTACTGGATGCCTTGGACCTTCTTATTGACGATGAAACACAGAAATTGCATCGGAATCAAACACAAAAGGCACAATGCAGACTTAGGTACATAAAGAGTGACTCTTCATACTGACTATGTTTTGAACCTTTCCTGTGACACTAGTTATAGATTCCGATGCTTCACTTAAGGTTTAGTGTATCCCTCTGACCTTCGTACTGACGATGAAACACAGAAATCGCATCGGAAATAAATACAAAATGCACAATGCCGACTGAAGTACAAGAAGACTGACTCTATTTACTGACTATGTATTGAACCATTCCTGTGACACTAGTTATGGATTCGGATGCTTCACTTCAGGTTTACTGTATCCTCCTGACCTTCTTATTGACGATGAAACACAGAAATTGCATCGGAATTAAATAGAAAAGGCACAATGTCGACTTACGTACATGACGTCTGACCTTTCGTACTGTCTATGTTTTGAACCATTCCTGTGACACTAGTTATAGATTCCGATGCTTCACTTCAGGTTTACTGTATCCCTTGGACCTTTTTATTGACGATGAAAAACAGAAATTGCATCGGAATTAAATACAAAAGGCACAATGCCGTCATAAGTACAAGTAGTCTGACTCCTCTTACTGACTATATTTTGAACCATTCCTGTGACACTAGTTATAGATCCCGATGCTTCAGTTCAGGTTTACTGTATCCCTCTGACCTTCTTATTGACGAAGAAACACAGATACTGCATCGGAATTAAATGGAAACGCCACAATTCCTACTTAGGTACAAGAAGACTGACTCTTCTTACTGGCTATGTTTTGAACCATTCCTGCTACACTAGTAATAGATTCCGATGATCGACTTCAGTTTTTCTGTATCTCTTGGACCTTCGTATTGACGATGAAACACAGAAATGGCATCGGAATTAAATAGAAAAGGCACAATGCCGACTAAAGTACAAAATGACTGACTTTTCTTACTGTCTATCTTTTGAACCATTCCTGTGACACTAGTTATAGAATCCGATGCTTCACTTCAGGTTTACTGTATCCCTTGGACCTCCTTATTGGCGATGAAACACAGAAATTGCATCGGAAATAAATACAAAAGGCACAATGCCGACTTAAGGACAAGAAGACTGACTCTTCTTACTGACTATGTTTTGAAGCTTTCCTGTGACACTAGCTATAGATTCCGATGCTTCATTTCAGGTTTACTGTATCCCTCTGACTTTCTTATTGACGATGAAACACAGAAATGGCGTCGGAATTAAATACAAAAGGCACAATGCCGACATAAGTACACGAAGACTGACTCTTCCTACTGTCTAGGATTTGAACCATTCCTGTGAAACTAGTTATACATTCCGATGCTTCACTTGAGGTTTACTGTATCCCTTGGACCTTCTTATTGACGATGAAACACAGAAATTGCATCGGAATTAAATACAAAAGGCAGAATGTCGACTTAAGTACAAGAAGACTGACCCCTCTTACTGTCTATGATTTGAACCATTCCTGTGACTCTACTTATAGATTCCGATGCTTCACTTCATGTTAACTGTTTCACTCTGACCTTCTTATTGACGATGAAACACAGAAATTGAATCGGAATTAAATACGAAAGGCACAATGACGACTTAAGTACAATAAGACTGACTCTTCTTACTGACTATGCTTTGAACCATTCCTGTGACACTAGTTATAGATTGCGATGCTTCACTTCAGGTTTACTGTGTCCCTCTGACCTTCTTGTTGACGATGAAACACAGAAATTGCATCGGAATTAAATACAAAAGGCACAATGCCGACTTAAGTACAAGAAGACTGACTCTTCTTGCTGTCTATGTTTTGAACCATTCCTGGGACACTAGTTATAGATTCCGGTGCTTCACTTCAGGTTTACTGTATTCCTTGGACCTTCTTATTGACCATGAAACACAGAAATTGCATCGGAATTAAATACAAAAGGCACAATGCCGACTTAAGTAGAAGAAGACTGACTCTTCTTACTGACAATGATTTGAACCATTCCTGTGACACTAGTTATAGATCCAGATATTCACTTCAGTTTTACTGTATCCCTCTGACCTTCTTATTGTCGATAAAACACAGAAATTGCATCGGAATTAAATAGAAACGCCACAATGCTTATTTAAGTACAAGAAGACTGACTCTTCTTACTGGCTATGTTTTGAACCATTCCTGTGACACTAGTTATGTATTCCGATGCTTGACGTCAGTTTTACTGTATCCCTTGGACCTTCTTATTGACGATGAAACACAGAAATTGCATGGGAATTAATTACAAATGGCAAAATGCCGACTTAAGTACACGAAGACAGACACTTCTTACTGTCTATGTTTTGAACCATTCCTGTGACACTAGTTATAGATTCCGATGCCTTACTTGAGGTTTACTGTATCCCTTGGACCTTCGTAATGACGATGAAACACAGAAATTGCATCGGAATTAAATACAAAAGGCACAATGCCGACTTAAGTACAAGAAGTCTAACTCTTCTTACTGACTATGTTTGAACCATTCCTGTGACACTAGCTATAGATTCCGATGCTTCACATCAGGTTTACTGTATTCCTCCGACTTTCTTATTGACGATGAAACACAGAAATGGCATCGGAATTAAATACAAAAGGCACAATACCAACTTAAGTACAAGAAGACTGACTCTTCCTACTGTCTAGGTTTTGAACAATTCCTGTGACACTATTTATAGATTTCGATGCTTCACTTGAGGTTTACTGGATGCCTTGGACTTTCTTATTGACGATGAAACACAGAAATTGCATCGGAATCAAACACAAAAGGCACAATGCAGACTTAGGTACATAAAGAGTGACTCTTCATACTGACTATGTTTGAACCATTCCTGTGACACTAGTTATAGATTCCGATGCTTCACTTAAGGTTTAGTGTATCCCTCTGACCTTCTTATTGACGATGAAACACAGAAATCGCATCGGAAATAAATACAAAATGCACAATGCCGACTGAAGTACAAGAAGACTGACTCTATTTACTGACTATGTATTGAACCATTCCTGTGACACTAGTTATTGATTCGGATGCTTCACTTCAGGTTTACTGTATCCTCCTGACCTTCTTATTGACGATGAAACACAGAAATCGCATCGGAATTAAATAGAAAAGGCACAATGTCGACTTAAGTACATGACGTCTGACTTTTCGTACTGTCTATGCTTTGAACCATTCCTGTGACACTAGTTATAGATTCCGATGCTTCACTTCAGGTTTACTGTATCCCTTGGACCTTCTTATTGACGTTGAAACACAGAAAATGCATCGGTATTAAATACAAAAGGCACAATGCCGACTTAAGTACAAGAAGACTGACTATTCCTACTATCTATGTTTTGAACCATTCCATTGACACTAGTTATAGATTGCGATGCTTCACTTCCGGTTTACTGTATCCCTCTGACCTTCTTATTGACGATGAAACACAGAAATTGAGTCGGAATTAAATACGAAAGGCACAATGACGACTTAAGTACAATAAGACTGACTCTTCTTACTGACTATGCTTTGAACCATTCCTGTGACACTAGTTATAGATTGCGTTGCTTCACTTCAGGTTTACTGTGTCCCTCTGACCTTCTTGTTGACGATGAAACACAGAATTTGCATCGGAATTAAATACAAAAGGCACAATGCCGACTTAAGTACAAGAAGACTGACTCTTCTTACTGTCTATGTTTTGAACCATTCCTGGGACACTAGTTATAGATTCCGGTGCTTCACTTCAGGTTTACTGTATTCCTTGGACCTTCTTATTGACGATGAAACACAGAAATTGCATCGGAATTAAATACAAAAGGCACAATGCTGACTTAAGTACAAGAAGACCGACTCTTCTTAATGTCTATGGTTTGAACCATTCCTGTGACACTATTTATAGATTCCGATGCTTCACTTCATGTTTACTGGATCCCTTGGACCTTCTTATTGTCGATAAAACACAGAAATTGCATCGGAATTAAATAGAAACGCCACAACGCTTATTTAAGTACAAGAAGACTGACTCTTCTTACTGGCTATGTTTTGAACCATTCCTGTGACACTAGTTATGTATTCCGATGCTTGACGTCAGTTTTAGTGTATCCCTTGGACCTTCTTATTGGCGATGAAACACAGAAATTGCATCGGAATTAAATACAAAGGGCAAAATGCCGACTTAAGTACACGAAGACAGACTCTTCTTACTGTCTATGTTTTGAACCATTCCTGTGACACTAGTTATAGATTCCGATGCCTTACTTGAGGTTTACTGTATCCCTTGGACCTTCGTAATGACGATGAAACACAGAAATTGCATCGGAATTAAATACAAAAGGCACAATGCCGACTTAAGTAAAGAAGACTGACTCTTCTTAATGTCTATGTTTTGAACCATTCCCTTGATCCTAGTTATAGATTCCGATGCTTCACTCCAGGTTTACTGTATCCCTTGGACCTTCTTATTGGCGATGAAACAAAGAAATTGCATAGGAATTAAATACAAAAGGCACAATGCCGACTTAAGTACAAGAAGACTAACTCTTCTTACTGACTATGTTGGAACCATTCCTGTGACACTAGCTATAGATTCCGATGCTTCACCTCAGGTTTACTGTATTCCTCCGACTTTCTAATTGACGATGAAACACAGAAATGGCATCGGAATTAAATACAAAATGCACAATACCAACTTAAGTACAAGAAGACTGACTCTTCCTACTGTCTAGGTTTTGAACCATTCCTGTGACACTAGTTATAGATTTCGATGCTTCACTTGAGGTTTACTGGATGCCTTGGACCTTCTTATTGACGATGAAACACAGAAATTGCATCGGAATCAAACACAAAAGGCACAATGCAGACTTAGGTACATAAAGATGACTCTTCATACTGACTATGTTTTGAACCATTCCTGTGACACTAGATTTAGATTCCGATGCTTCACTTAAGGTTTTGTGTATCCCTCTGACCTTCTTATTGACGATGAAACACAGAAATCGCATCGGAAATAAATACAAAATGCACAATGCCGACTGAAGTACAAGAAGACTGACTCTATTTACTGACTATGTATTGAATCATTCCTGTGACACTAGTTGTGGATTCGGATGCTTCACTTCAGGTTTACTGTATCCTCCTGACCTTCTTATTGACGATGAAACACAGAAATTGCATCGGAATTAAATAGAAAAGGCACAATGTCGACTTAAGTACATGACGTCTGACTTTTCGTACTGTCTATGTTTTGAACCATTCCTGTGACACTAGTTATAGATTCCGATGCTTCACTTCAGGTTTACTGTATCCCTTGGACATTTTTATTGACGATGAAAAACAGAAATTGCATCGGAATTAAATACAAAAGGCACAATGCCGTCATAAGTACAAGTAGTCTGACTCCTCTTACTGACTATATTTTGAACCATTCCTGTGACACTAGTTATAGATCCCGATGCTTCACTTCAGGTTTACTGTATCCCTCTGACCTTCTTATTGACGATGAAACACAGATACTGCATCGGAATTAAATAGAAACGCCACAATTCCTACTTAGGTACAAGAAGACTGACTCTTCTTACTGGCTATGTTTTGAACCATTCCTGTTACACTAGTAATAGATTCCGATGATCGACTTCAGTTTTTCTGTATCCCTTGGACCTTCTTATTGACGATGAAACACAGAAATGGCATCGGAATTAAATAGAAAAGGCACAATGCCGACTAAAGTACAAGATGACTGACTTTTCTTACTGTCTATGTTTTGAACCATTCCTGTGACACTAGTTATAGAATCCGATGCTTCACTTCAGGTTTACTGTATCCCTTGGACCTTCTTATTGGCGATGAAACACAGAAATTGCATCGGAAATAAATACAAAAGGCACAATGCCGACTTAAGGACAAGAAGACTGACTCTTCTTACTGACTATGTTTTGAAGCATTCCTGTGACACTAGCTATAGATTCCGATGCTTCATTTCAGGTTTACTGTATCCCTCTGACTTTCTTATTGACGATGAAACACAGAAATGGCGTCGGAATTAAATACAAAAGGCACAATGCCGACTTAAGTACACGAAGACTGACTCTTCCTACTGTCTAGGATTTGAACCCTTCCTGCGAAACTAGTTATACATTCCGATGCTTCACTTGAGGTTTACTGTATCCCTTGGACCTTCTTATTGACTATGAAACACAGAAATTGCATCGCAATTAAACACAAAAGGCACAATGCCGACTTAAGGACAAGACGACTGACTTTTCGTACTGTCTGTGATTTGAACCATTCCTGTGACACTAGTTATAGATTCCGATGCTTCACTTCAGGTTTACTGTATCCCTTGGACCTTCTTATTGACGATGAAACACAGAAATTGCATCGGAATTAAATACAAAAGGCACAATGCCGACTTAAGTACAAGAAGACTGTCTCTTCTTACTGTCTATGTTTTGAACCATTCCTGTGACACTAGTTATTGATTCCGATGCTTCACTTCAGGTTTACTGTATCCCTTGGACCTTCCTTTTGACGATGAAACACAGAAATTGCATCGGCATTTAATGCAAAAGGCACAATGCCGACTTAAGTACATGAAGACAGACCCTTCCTACTGACTCTGTTTTGAACCATTCCTGTGACACTAGTTATAGATTCCGATGCTTCACTTGAGGTTTACTGTATCGCTTGGACCTTCTCATTGACGATGAATCACAAAAATTGCATCGGAATTAAATAGAAAAGGCACAATGCCGACTTAAGTACAAGAAGACTGACTTTTCTTACTGTCTATGTTTTGAACCATTCCTGTGACACTAGTTATAGATTCCGATGCTTCACTTCAGGTTTACTGTATCCCTTGGACCTTCTTATTGACGATGAAACTCAGATATTGCATCGGAATTAAATACAAAGGGCACAATGCCGACTTAAGTACAAGAAGACTGACTCTTCTTACTGACAATGATTTGAACCATTCCTGTGACACTAGTTATAGATCCCGATGCTTCACTTCAGGTTTACTGTATCCCTCTTACCTTCTTATTGTCGATAAAACACAGAAATTGCATCGGAATTAAATAGAAACGCCACAATGCCTATTTAAGTACAAGAAGACTGACTCTTCTTACTGGCTATGTTTTGAACCATTCCTGTGACACTAGTTATGTATTCCGATGCTTGACGTCAGTTTTACTGTATCACTTGGACCTTCTTATTGACGATGAGACACAGAAATTGCATCGGAATTAAAAACAAAGGGCAAAATGCCGACTTAAGTACACGAAGACAGACTCTTCTTACTGTCTATGCTTTGAACCATTCCTGTGACACTAGTTATAGATTCCCATGCCTTACTTGAGGTATACTGTATCCCTTGGACCTTCGTAATGACGATGAAACACAGAAATTGCATCGTAATTAAATACAAAAGGCACAATGCCGACTTAAGTACAAGAAGACTGACTCTTCTTAATGTCTATGTTTTGAACCATTCCTTTGACCCTAGTTATAGATTCCGGTGCTTCACTCCAGGTTTACTGTATCCCTTGGGCCTTCTTATTGGCGATGAAACAAAGAAATTGCATCGGAATTAAATACAAAAGGCACAATGCCGACTTAAGTACAAGAAGACTGACTCTTCTTACTGACTATGTTTGAACCATTCCTGTGTCACTAGTAATAGATTCCGATGCTTCACTTGAGGTTTACTGTATCCCTTGGACCTTCTTATTGACTATGAAACACAGAAATTGCAACGGAATTAAACACAAAAGGCACAATGCAGACTTAGGTACATAAAGACTGACTCTTCATACTGACTATGTTTTGAACCATTCCTGTGACACTAGTTATAGATTACGATGCTTCACTTCAGGTTTACTGTATCCCTCTGACCTTCTTATTGACGATGAAACACAGAACTTGCATCGGAATTAAATACAAACGGCACAATGCCGACTGAAGTACAAGAAGACTGACTCTATTTACTGACTATGTTTGAACCATTCCTGTGACACTAGTTATGGATTCGGATGCTTCACTTCAGGTTTACTGTATCCCCCTGACCTTCTCATTGACGATGGAACACAGAAATTGCATCGGAATTAAATAGAAAGGGCACAATGCCGACTTAAGTACAAGAAGTCTGACTCTTCTTACTAACTATATTTTGACCATTCCTGTGACACTAGTTATAGATCCCGATGCTTCACTTTAGGTTTACTGTATCCCTCTGACCTTCTTATTGACGATGAAACACAGAAACTGCATCGGAATTAAATAGAAACGCCACAACTCCTACTTAGGTACAAGAAGATTGACTCTTCTTACTGGCTATGTTTAGAACCATTCCTGTGACACTAGTAATAGTTTCCGATGCTTGACTTCAGTTTTTCTGCATCCCTTGGACCTTCTTGTTGACGATGAAACACAGAAATTGCATCGGAATTAAATACAAAACACACAATGCCGACTTAAGTACAGGAAGACTGACTCTTCTTACTGTCTATGTTTTGAACTATTCCTGTGACACTAGGTATAGATTCCGATGCTTCACTCCAGGTTTACTGTATCCCTTGGACCTTATTATTGACGATGAAACACAGAATATTCATCGGAATTAAATACAAAAGGCACAATGCAGACTTAGGTACATAAAGACTGACTCTTCATACTGACTATGTTTTGAACCATTCCTGTGACACTAGTTAAAGATTACGATGCTTCACTTCAGGTTTACTGTATCCCTCTGACCTTCTTATTGACGATGAAACACAGAAATTGAATCGGAATTAAATACAAAAGGCACAATGCCGACTGACGTACAAGACGACTGACTTTTCGTACTGTCTATGATTTGAACCATTCCTGTGACACTAGTTATAGATTCCGATGCTTCACTTCAGGTTTACTGTATCCCTTGGACCTTCTTATTGACGATGAAAAACATAAATTGCATCGGAATTAAATACAAATGGCACAATGCCGACTTAAGTACAAGAAGACTGTCTCTTCTTACTGTCTATGTTTGAACCATTCCTGTGACACAAGTTATAGATCCCGATGCTTCACTTCAGGTTTACTGTATCCCTCTGACCTTCTTCTTGTCGATAAAATACAGAAATTGCATCGGAATTAAATACAAAAGGCACAATGCCGACTTAAGTACAACAAGACTGACTCTTCTTACTGACTATGTTTTGAACCATTCCTGTGACACTAGTTATAGATTGCGATGCTTGATTTCAGGTTTACTGCATCCCTCTGACCTTCTTATTGAGGACGAAACACAGAAATTGCATCGGAATTAAATACAAAAGTCACAATGCCGACTTAAGTACAAGAAGACTGACTCTTCTTACTGTCTATGTTTTGAACCATTCCTGTGACACTAGTTATAGATTCCGATGCTTCACTACAGGTTGACTGTATCCCTTGGACCTTCTTTTTGACGATGAAACAAGGAAATTTTATCGTAATTAATACTAAAGGCACTATGCCGACTTAAGTACAAGAAGATTGACTCTTCTTACTGTCTATGTTTTGAACTATTCTTGTTACACTAGTTATAGATTCCGATGCTTCACTCCAGGTTTACGGTATCCCTTGGAACTTCTTATTGACGATGAAACACAGAATATTCATCGGAATTAAATACAAAAGGCACAATGCCGACTTAAGGACAAGAAGACTGACTCTTCTTATTGACTATGTTTTAAACCATTCCGGAGACACTAGCTATAGATTTCGATGCTTCTCTTCAGGTTTACTGTATCTCTCTGACTTTCTTATTGACGATGAAACACAGAAATGGTATCGGAATTAAATACAAAAGGCACATTGCCGACTTAAGTACAAGAAGACTGACTCTTCCTACTGTCTATGTTTTGAACCATTCCTGTGACACTAGTTATAGATTCCGATGCTTCACTTGAGGTTTACTGTGTCATTCTGACCTTCTTATTGACGATGAAACACAGAAACTGCATCGGAATTAAATAGAAACGCCACAATTCCTACTTAGGTACAAGAAGACTGACTCTTCATACTGGCTATGTTTTGAACCATTCCTGTGACACTAGTTATGGATTCTGATGCTTGACTTCAGTTTTTCTGTATCCCTTGGACCATCTTATTGACGATGAAACACAGATTGCATCGGAATTAAATACAAAAGGCACAATGACGACTTAAGTACAAGACGACTGACTTTTCTTACTGTCTATGTTTTGAACCATTCCTTTGACACTAGTTATAGAATCCGATGCTTCACTTCAGATTTACTGTATACCTTGGACCTTCTTATTGGCGATGAAACACAAAAATTGCATCGGAATTAAATACAACAGGGACAATGCCGACTTACGGACAAGAAGACTGACTCTTCTTACTGACTATGTTTTGAACCATTCCTGTGACACTAGCTATTGTTTCCGATGCATCACTTCAGGTTTACTGTATCCCTTGGACCTTCTTTTTGACGATGAAAGACAGAAATTGCATCGTAATTAAATACAAAAGGCACAATGCCGACTTAAGTACAAAACGACTGACTTTTCTTACTGTCTATGTTTTGAACCATTCCTGTGACACTAGTTATAGAATCTGATGCTTCACTTCAGGTTTACTGTATCCCTTGGACCTTCTTATTGGCGATGAAACACAGAAATTGCATCGGAATTAAATACAAAAGGCGCAATGCCGACTTAAGGACAAGATGACTGACTCTTCTTATTGACTATGTTTTGAACCATTTCGGTGACACTAGCTATAGATTCTGATGCTTCACTTCAGGTTTTCTGTATCCCTCTGACTTTCTTATTGACCATGAAACTCAGAAATGGCATCGGAATTAAATACAAAAGGCACATTGCCGACTTAAGTACAAGAAGACTGACTCTTCCTACTGTCTATGTTTTGAACCATTCCTGTGACACTAGTTATAGATTCCGATGCTTCACTTGAGGTTTGCTGTATCCCTTGGACCTTCTTATTGACGATGAAACACAGAAATTGCATCGGAATTAAATACAAAAATCACAATGCCGACTTATGTACAAGAAAACTGACTCATCTTACTGTCTATGTTTTGAACCATTCCTTTGACACTAGTTATAGATTCCGATGCTTCACTTGAGGTTTACTGTATCACTCTGACCTTCTTATTGACGATGAAACACAGAAACTGCATCGGAATTAAATAGAAACGCCACAATTCCTACTTAGGTACAAGAAGACTGACTCTTCATACTGGCTATGTTTTGAACCATTCCTGTGACACTAGTTATAGATTCTGATGCTTGACTTCAGTTTTTCTGTATCCCTTGGACCTTCTTATTGGCGATGAAACACAGAAATTGCATCGGAATCAAATACAAAAGGTACAATGCCGACTTAAGTACAAGAAGACTGACTCTTCTTACTGACTATGTTTTGAACCATTCCTGTGGCAATAGCTATAGATTCCGATGCTTCACTTCAGGTTTACTGTATCCCTCTGACTTTCTTATTGACGATGAAACAGAGAAATGGCATCGGAATTAAATACAAAAGGCACAATGCCGACTTAAGTACAAGAAGACTGACTCTTCCTACTGTCTAGGTTTTGAACCATTCCTGTGAAACTAGTTATAGATTCCGATGCTTCACTTGAGGTTTACTGTATCCCTTGGACCTTCTTATTGACTATGAATCATAGAAATTGCATCGGAATTAAACACAAAAGGCACAAGGGAGGCTTAGGTACATAAAGACTGACTCCTCATACTGACTATGTTTTGAACCATTCCTGTGACATTAGTTATAGAATCCGATGCTTCACTTCAGGTTTACTGTATCCCTCTGACCTTCTTATTGACGATGAAACACAGAAATTGCATCGGAATTAAATACAAAAGGCAAAATGCCGACTGAAGTACAAGAAGATTGACTCTATTTACTGACTATGTTTAGAACCATTCCTGTGACACTAGTTATAGATTCCGATGTTTGTCTTCAGTTTTACTGTATCCCTCTGACCTTCATATTGACGTTGAAACACAGAAATTGCATCGGAATTAAATACGAAAGGCACAATGCCGACTTAAGTTCAAGAAGACTGACTCTTCTTACTGACTATGTCTTGAACCATTCCTGTGACACTAGTTATAGATTCCGATGCTTGACTTCAGTTTTTCTGTATCCCTTGGACGTTCTTATTGACGATGAAACACAGAAATTGCATCGGAATTAAATACAAAAGGCACAATGCCGACTTAAGTACAAGAAGACTGACTCTTCTTACTGACTATGTTTGAACCATTCCTGTGACACTAGTTATCGATTGCGATGCTTCATTTCAGGTTTACTGTATCCCTCTGACCTTCTTATTGACGATGAAACACAGAAATTGCATCGGAATTATATACAAAAGGCACAATGCCGACTTAAGTACAAGAAGACTGACTCTTCTTACTGGCTATGTTTTGAACCATTCCTGTGACACTAGTTATAGATTCCGATGCTTGAATTCAGTTTTTCTGTATCCCTTGCACCTTCTTATTGACGATGAAACACAGAATATTCATCGGAATTAAATACAAAAGGCACAATGCCGACTTAAGGACAAGTTGACTGACTCTTCTTATTGACTATGTTTTGAACCATTTCGGTGACACTAGCTATAGATTCTGATGCTTCACTTCAGGTTTACTGTATCCCTCTGACTTTCTTATTGACGATGAAACACAGAAATGGCATCGGAATTAAATACAAAAGGCACATTGCCGACTTAAGTACAAGAAGACTGACTCATCCTACTGTCTATGTTTGAACCATTCCTGTGACACTAGTTATAGATTCCGATGGTTCACTTGAGGTTTACTGTATCCCTTGGACCTTCTTATTGACGATGAAACACAGAAATTGCGTCGGATGTTAATACAAAAGGCACAATGCCGACTTAAGTACATGATGACCGACTCTTCCTACTGACTATGCTTTGAACCATTCCTGTGACACTAGTTATAGATTCCTATGCTTCACTTGAGGTTTACTGTATCCCTTGGACCTTCTTATTGACGATGAAACACAGAAATTGCATTGGAATTAAATACAAAAGGCACAATGCCGACTTAAGTACAAGAAAACTGACCCATCTTACTGTCTATGATTTGAACCATTCCTGTGACACTAGTTATAGATGCCGATGCTTCACTTCAGGTTTACTGTATCCCTTGGACCTTCTTATTGATGATGAAACACAGAAATTGCATCGGAATTAAACACAAAAGGCACAATACCGACTTAAGTACAAGAGGACTGACTCTTCTTACTGACTATGCTTTGAACCATTCCTGTGACACTAGGTATAGATTCCGATGCTTCACTTCAGGTTTCCTGTACCCCTCTGACCTTCTTATTGACGATGAAACTCAAAAATTGCATCGGAATTAAATTCAAAGGGCACAATGCCGACTTAAGTACAAGAAGACTGCCTCTTTTTACTGACTATGTTTTGAACCATTCCTGTGACACTAGTTATATTTTCGGATGCTTGACTTCAGGTTTCCTGTATCCCTCTGACCTTCTTATTGACGATGATACACAGAATTTGCATCGGAATTAAATAGAAAAAGCGAAATGCCGACTTAAGTACAAGACGAGTGACTTTTCTTACTGTCTATGTTTTGAACCATTCCTGTGACACTAGTTATAGAATCCGATGCTTCACTTCAGGTTTACTGGATCCCTTGGACCTTCTTATTGACGATGAAACACAGAAATTGCATCGGAATGAAATACAAAAGGCACAATGCCGACATAAGTACATGAAGACCGACTCTTCCTACTGACTATGTTGTGAACCATTCCTGTGACACTAGTTATAGATTCCGATGCTTCACTTCAGGTTTACTGTATCCCTCTGACCTTCTTATTGACGATGAAACACAGAAATTGCATCGGAATTAAATACAAAAGGCACTATTCCATTTAAGAACATGAAGACTGACTCGTATTAGTGACTATGTTTTGAACCATTCCTGTGACACTAGTTATAGATTCCGATGCTTCACTTCAGGTTTACTTATCCCTCTGACAATACTGCCGATAAAACACAGAAATTACATCGGAATTAAATAAAAAAGGCACAATGCCAACTTAGGGACAAGAAGACTGACTGTTCTTACTGACTATGTTTTGAACCTTTCCTGTGACACTAGTTATAGATTGCGATGCTTAACTTCAGGTTTACTGTATCCCTTGACCTTCTTATTGACGATGAAACACAGAAATTGCATCGGATTTAAATTTAAAAGGCACAATGCCGACTTAAGCACAAGAAGACTGACTCTTCTTACTGTCTATGCTTTGAACCATTCCTGTGACACTAGTTACAGATTCCGATGCTTCACTTCAGGTTTACTGTATCCCTCTGACCTTCTTATTGACGATGAAACACAGAAATTGCATCGGAATTAAATAGAAACCCCACAATGCCTACTTAAGTACAAGAAGACTGACTCTTCTTACTGGCTATGATTTGAACCATTCCTGTGACACTAGTTATATATTCCGATGCTTAACTCCATGTTTACTTTATCCCTTGGACCTTCTTATTGACGATGAAACACAGAAATTGCATCGGAATTAAATAAAAAAGGCAGAATGCCGATTTAGGGACAAGAAGACTAACTGTTCTTACTGACTATGTATTGAACCATTCCTGTGACACTAGTTATAGATTCCGATGCTTCACTTCAGGTTTACTGTATCCCTCTGACCTTCCTATTGACGATGAAACACAGAAATTGCATCGGAAATAAATAGAAAAGGCACAATGTCGACTTAAGTACAAGAAGACTGACTCTTCTTCCTGTCTATGTTTTGAACCATTCCTGTGACACTAGTTATAGATTCCGATGCTTAACTCCACGTTTACTGTATCCCTTGGACCTTCTTATTGTCGATGAAACACAGAAATTGCTACTGAATTAAATAGAAAAGGCACAATGCCAACATAAGTACAAGAAGACTGACTCTTATTACTGACTATGTTTTGAACCATTCCTGTGACACTAGTTATAGATTCCGATGCTTCACTTGAGGTTTACTGTATCCCTTGGACCTTCTTATTGACGATGAAACACAGAAATTGCATCGGAATTCAACACAAAAGGCACAATGCCGACTTAAGTACAAGAAGACTGACTCTTTTTACTGACTATGTTTTGAACCATTCCTGTGACACTAGTTATATTTTCGGATGCTTGACTTCAGGTTTACTGTATCCCTCTGACCTTCTCATTGACGATGAAACACAGAATTTGCATCCGAATTAAATAGAAAAAGCACAATGCCGACTTAAGTACAAGACGACTGACTTCTCTTACTGTCTATGTTTTGAACCATTCCTGAGACACTAGTTATAGAATCCGATGCTTCACTTCAGGTTTACTGTATCCCTAGGACCTTCTTATTGACGATGAAACACAGAAATTGCATCGGAATTAAATACAAAAGGCACAATGCCGACTTAAGTACAAGAAACTGACTCTTCTTACTGACTAAGCTTTGAACCATTCCTGTGACACTAGTTATAGATCCCGATGCTTCACTTCAGGTTTACTCTATCCCTCTGACCTTCGTATTGACGATGAAACACAGAAATTGCATCGGAATTAAATAGAAACGTCACAATGCCTACTTAAGTACAAGAAGAATGACTCTTCTTACTGGCTATGTTTATAACCATTCCTGTGACACTAGTTATAGATTCCGATGCTTGACTTCAGTTTTACTGTATCCCTCTGACCTTCATATTGACGATGAAACACAGAAATTGCATCGGAATTAAATACGAAAGGCACAATGCCGACTTAAGTACAAGAAGACTGACTCTTCTTACTGACTATGTTTTGAACCATTCCTGTGACACTAGTTATAGATTGCGATGCCTCACTTCAGGTTTGCTGTATCCCTTGACATTCTTATTGACGATGAAACACAGAAATTGCATCGGAATTAAATAAAAAAGGCACAATGCCGACTTAAGCACAAGAGGACTGACTCTTCTTACTGTCTATGCTTTGAACCATTCCTGTGACACTAGTTATAGATTCCGATGCTTCACTTCAGGTTTACTGTATTCCTTGGACCTTCTTATTAACGATAAAACACAGAAATTGCATCGGAATTAAATACAAAAGGCACAATGCCGACTTAAGTACAAGAAGACTGACTCTTCTATTGCCTATGGTTTGAACCATACCTGTGACACTAGTTATAGATTCCGATGCTTCACTTCAGGTTTACTGGATCCCTTGGACCTTCGTATTGACGATGAAACACAGAAATTGCATTGGAATTAAATACAAAAGGCACAATGCCGACATAAGTACATGAAGACCGACTCTTCCTACTGACTATGTTGTGAACCATTCCTGTGACACTAGTTATAGATTCCGATGCTTAACTCCATGTTTACTGTATCCCTTGGACCTTCTTATTGTCGATGAAACACAGAAATTGCAACTGAATTAAATAGAAAAGGCACAATGCCAACTTAAGTACAAGAAGACTGACTCTTATTACTGACTATGTTTTGAACCATTGCTGTGACACTAGTTATAGATTCCGATGCTTCACTTGAGGTTCACTGTATCCCTCGGACCTTCTTATTGACGATGAAACACAGAAATTGCATCGGAATTAAACACAAAAGGCACAATGCCGACTTAAGTACAAGAAGACTGACTCATCTTACTGTCTATGTTTTGAACCATACCTGTGACACTAGTTATAGATTCCGATGCTTCACTTTAGGTTTACTGTATCCCTTGGACCTTCTTGTTGACGATGAAACACAGAAATTGCATCGGAATTAAACACAAAAGGCACAAAGCCGATTTAAGTACAAAACGACTGACTCTTCTTACTGACTAAGTTTTGAACTATTCCTGTGACACTACTTATAGATTCGGATGCTTCACTTCAGGTTTACTGTATCCCTCTGACCTTCCTATTGACGATGAAACACAGAAATTGCATCGGAATTAAATAAAAAAAGGCACAATGCCGACTTAAGTACAAGAAGACTGACTGTTCTTACTGACTATGATTTGAACCATTCCTGTGACACTAGTTATAGATTGCGAAGCTTCACTTCAGGTTTACTGTATCCCTCTGATCTTCTTATTGACGATGAGACACAGAAATTGCATCGGAATTAACTACAAAAGGCCCAATGCCGACATAAGTACAAGAAGACTGACTCTTCTTCCTGTCTATGTTTAGAACCATTCCTGTGACACTATTTATAGATTACGATGCTTCACTTCAGGTTTACTGTATCCCTTGGACCTTCTTATTGACGATGAAACACAGAAATTGCATCGGAATTAAATACAAAAGGTACAATGCCGACTTAAGTACAAGAAGACTGACTCTTCCTACTGTCTATGTTGTGAACCATTCCTGCGACACTAGTTATAGATTCCGATGCTTCACTCCAAGTATACTATATCCCTTGGACCTTCTTATTGACGATGAAACACAGAAATTGCATCGGAATTAAATACAAAATGCACAATGCCGACTGAAGTACAAGAAGACTGACTCTATTTACTGACTATGTTTTGAACCATTCCTGTGACCTTAGTTATGGATTTGGATGCTTCACTTCAGGTTTACTGTATCCCCCTGACCTTCTTATTGACGATGAAACACAGAAATTGCATCGGAATTAAATGCAAAAGGCACAATGCCGACTTAAGTACAAGAAGACTGACTCTTCTAATGTCTATGGTTTGAACCATTCCTGTGACACTAGTTATAGATTCCGATGCTTCACTTCAGGTTTACTGTATCCCTTGGACCTTCCTATTGACGATGAAACACAGAAATTGCATCGGAATTTAATACAAAATGCGCAATGCCGACTTAAGTACATGAAGACCGACTCTTCCTACTGACTATGCTTTGAACCATTCCTGTGACACTTGTTATAGATTCCGATCCTTCACTGGAGGTTTACTGTATCCCTTGGATCTTCTTATTGACGATGAAACACAGGAATTGCATCGGAATTAAATAGAAAAGGCACAACGCCGACTCAAGTACAAGACGACTGACTTTTCTTACTGTCTCTGTTTTGAACCATTCCTGTGACACTAGTTACAGATTCCGATGCTTCACTTCAGGTTTACTGTATCCCTTGGACCTTCTTATTGACGATGAAACTCAGAAATTGCATCGGAAATAAATACAAAAGGCACAATGCCGACATAAGTACAAGAAGACTGACTCTTCTTACCGACTATGATTTGAACCATTCCTGTGACACTAGTTATAGATCCCGATGCTTCACTTCAGGTTTACTGTATCCCTCTGACCTTCTTATTGACGATGAAACACAGCAATTGCATCGGAATTAAATTGAAACGCCACAACCCCTACTTAAGTACAAGAAGACTGACTCTTCTTACTGGCTATGATTTGAACCATTCCTGTGACACTAGTTATAGTTTCCGATGCTTCACTTCAGGTTTATTGTATCCCTCTGACCTTCTTATTGACGATGAAACACAGAAATTGCATCGGAAATAAATAGAAAAGGCACAATGTCGACTTAAGTACAAGAAGACTGACTTTTCTTACTGTCTATGTTTGAACCATTCCTGTGACACTAGTTATAGTTTCCGATGCTGAACTCCATGTTTACTGTATCCCTTGGACCTTCTTATTGTCGATGAAACACAGAAATCGCAACTGAATTAAATAGAAAAGGCACAATGCCGACTTAAGTACAAGAAGACTGACTCTTATTACTGACTATGTTTTGAAACATTCCTGTGACATTAGTTATAGATTCCGATACTTCACTTGACGTTTGCAGTTTCCCTTGGACCTTCTTATTGACGATGAAACACAGAAATTGCATCGGAATTGAACACAAAAGGCACAATGCCGACTTAAGTACAAGAAGACTGACTCATCTTACTGTCTATGTTTTGAACAATTCCTGTGACACTAGTTATAGATTCCGATTCTTCACTTTAGGTTTACTGTATCCCTTGGACCTTCTTAATGACGATGAAACACAGAAATTGCATCGGAATTAAACACAAAAGGCACAATGCCGAATTAAGTACAAAACGACTGACTCTTCTTACTGACTATGTTTTGAACCATTCCTGTGACACTAGTTATAGATTACGATGCTTCACTTGAGGTTTACTGTATCCCTCTGACCTTCTTATTGACGATGAAACACAGAAATTGCATCGGAATTAAATACAAAATGCACAATGCCGACTTAAGTACAAGAAGACAGACTCTTTTTACTGACTATGTTTTGAACCATTACTGTGACACTAGTTATAGATTCGGATGCTTCACTTCAGTTTTCTGTATCCCTCTGACCTTCTTATTGGCCATGAAACACAGAAATTGCATCGGAATTAAATACAAAAGGCACAATGCCGACTTAAGTACAAGAAGACTGACTGTTCTTACTGACTATGATTTGAACCATTCCTGTGACACTAGTTATAGATTGCGATGCTTCACTTCAGGTTTACTGTATCCCTCTGACCTTCTTATTGAACATGAAGCACAGAAATTGCATCGGAATTTAATACAAAAGGCACAATGCCGACTTAAGTACAAGAAGACTGACTCTTCTTACTGTCTATGTTTAGAACCATTCCTGTGACACTATTTATAGATTACGATGCTTCACTTCAGGTTTACTGTATCCCTTGGACCTTCTTATTGACG